>NC_091129.1:20794670-21014670 GCF_040183065.1 Periplaneta americana | reverse complement strand
AGGTGCTTAGGAAAATATTTGGGGTAAAGGGGAATGAAGTTACAGGATAATGGAGAAAGTTACACAACGCAGAACTGCACGCATTGTATTCTTCACCTGACATAATTAGGAACATTAAATCCAGGCGTTTGAGATGGGCAGGGCATGTAGCACGCATGGGCGAATCCAGAAATGCATATAGAGTGTCAGTTGGGATGCCGGAGGGAAAAAGACCTTTGGGGAGGCCGAGACGTAGATGACAGGATAATATTAAAATGGATTTAAGGGAGGTGGGATATGATGATAGAGAATGGATTAATCTTTCTCAGGATAGGGACCAAAGGGGGGCTTATGTGAGGGCGGCAATGAACCTCCGGGTTCTTTAAAAACCAGTAATAGGCGAAAAAAGGGTTTTTGAGCTATGTATTCATTTGAGAAGACAATATTTAATTCTTTATTTGCAGTTCCATTTCTTTAATAATCTTTTTTTTTTCTAATTTATATTTTTAGGAGGACTGTTTCGTTTATATGACGTCATAACATTTTCGGTCAATGAAGTGTAACGAAATTTTGAATTCATACCAATCACAATTTTACATCGCGATAATTTCTGCAGCTCAATTTATCACTATCAATTTATCGCATGGTCGTTCTTTTGTTTAGTCAGTGTTGCCAACGTTTCCCCGTAAATCGACGAGCAAGAATTCATTAATATGCATCTACACGGCTAAACTTTTCTTTCAACTTTACGCTTTCAAGCAATGAATGAAATATTGATATTTAATATAAATTAATATATTAACTCAGTGAAGACGATGTTCAAAACGTCGGACCATGTAGACACAAAATCTTCTTGATTCTTTCAATATTCTTCCCAGAATGCATGCATATGCGCATGGAAAAATGAACTGTGTAGATGCAGCTTTAGTTCCGTTACACACTGCAGCGAGAATGCGTTTGTCGAGCTATGGAAAATGCTTTCCTGAGTAACGGTCGAAATAAGGCATAGTTGACATTGTCCCCGCTCCCACAGGTAACCTAACCTAATTTTAACATATAAAATTTGTATTACGTGAATGAAATTAAACAATTAATAGAAAATCAGATGCTCAAATTTATGTAACATCAGCCCATATCAAACGCAAAGACCTTGTATAATATTATACAGAATGTTTCAAAAATACGGGGCATATTTTTAGGTATGTATTTCCCACATGTAGACAATCAAAATAGTTCATTACAACATGTGTCCGGAAATGCTTTATTTCCGAGTTATGGCCTTCACAGCATTGAAATTCACCGGAACGTTTTTCTTTCCGCGGGTCGTTTCAAAGGGGACATTAAGAGGGCACTCTGACAGTTCATTCCGAGGCGAAGGTTACATTCAGTGTTGTGTATGTACTTGGATCGAAGGTTTCCTGATCGATGGATAGGTAGAGGTGGCCCAATTGCTTGGCTTCCACGCTCACCTGATCTGAACCCTCTCGATTTCTATTTGTGGTGCCATTTAAAATCATTGGTTTATTCGTGTCCGGTGCCTGATTTGGAATCCGTTCGGAATCGAATTGTGGCATGTTCTGAGGACATACGCAATACTTCTGGAGTTTGGGATCGTGTTCGCAGGTCAAAGAGACGTCGATGTGAGGTCTGTATTCAAGCAGGAGGTGGACATTTTGAACATCTTCTGTAATGACTACGACCTGCGGAAAGAAAAACGTTCCGGTGAATTTCAATGTTGTGAAGGCCATAACTCGGAAATGAAGCACTTCCGGACACATGTTGTAATGAACTATTTTGATTGTCTACATGTGGCAAATACATACCTGAAATTATGCCCCGTATTTTTTAAACACTCTGTATACAAGGTGTCTGAACAAATTGCCTTCGGTATGGCGTAATAAAATTTGCGTTTTAATGATGTACACATATGTTGTAGCAACATGTCTCGCTTTAATGTGAATACATAAGCATTGCTATGTGTCTCCGCACATATTTCATACATTAGTTCATAATTCTCGGTGTAGTGTGTAATGTAATAAATAAAGTTCGAAGTCCTACTTCCACATCTACATCTTCATCTTCTAATTCCATGTCCATTGTAGGCTATCTGAAGAAAATTACACTCCTTCATTCTCATTCGATAACTGCGTTTTCAACAATTCTTCGTTTAATTAATTTATTAATCAGGTTATTTGTAATTATATTATACAATGTTTAAATTAAAATATTTCGGCAGATAATGAAAATGTAATTCTGTTATAATAAAAAGATAAAGGCGCAGTACAAGTAATTAAAATTGAAAATCCTTTATTTCATTTTTCGCAATTGTCATTACTGAATAACATCCAATTTCTTTATTGCAGTAAACAATATTCATCTATTTCAACTTCACAATGTCTGAATAGGTTAAGTATTCGTATATATACAATTATTAACATTTTGCGAGCGAATTTTAGGGATAAATTATTTACATTTTTATTTTATTCACGAGGTCTCAGACTACCCAGATAAATCTCAGATCTCTCGTGACATTACTACATACTATTTCGTTTATATGACGTCATTCCATATTCGGCCAATGAAGTGTAATGAAATTCTGAATTCCAACCATTCACAGTAATACATCGCTATAATTTGTGCAGCTCGATTTATCACTATCAATTTATCTCATGGTCGTTCTTTAGTTTAGTCAGTGTCGCCAACTGTTTCCACGGAAATCGATGAGCATGAGTCCATTGTACTAAATAAAGTGCGAAATCTTATTTCCACATCTGCATCTTCATCTTCTGATTCATTGTCCAAGAAAATGACACGCCTTCATAACAATTTGTTCAATTTATTAATGTATTAATCAGGTTACTTTTATTCTATTATAAAATGTGTAAATTAAATTATGATTTCAGCAGATAATTTAAACGTATTTTTGTAATAATAACAGGAGAAAATCGCAGTACATTTAATTAATATTTTTAAACCTGTATTTTGCTTTCTCAATTAGCATTATTAAGTAACATCCATTTCTTCATTGCGGTAAACGATATTCATCTATTTCAACTTCACAATATCTGAATAGGTTAAGTATTGATAAATATGCAATTTTTAACACTTTGTGAGGAAATTTTAGGAATACATTTTTTACATTTTTATTTTATTCACGAAATAGTCCTAATAAATGTCACTCGAAGTCTCAAATTTTCCAAATAAATTTTAAACCTCTTGTGATATTAGTATAGAATTATAGATAAACTTACACGAAATGTAAACTCTTATATATTTAAGTATTGAAAGGAAATATTACTTCATAAATATAATGGAGTAAATGGGATTATAAGAAGACAATTCTGAAAGCAAAAGTTAAAAGAAACTCAGTTCAGATTACACAACATTAAAGAAAAATAAATTCTAATATTTGGCAGTGAAACACGGGTCATAAAGCAAAGAAAGAAATAATTTACTCTGTCACACGTTAAAAGTGTTAAAATTGTTTAAAAAGGTATTTACCTTCGACAGACGGCCCGTTTCGACGCTATTTGTCGTCGTCTTCAGTGTCTCTTGAACCACTGCTGATTTTGGCTCTGCGATGTGCAGTTGACGATGGTAGGGGTGGGGGTGTGTTGTTCCTATGGTGGGGGTTGGCTGTCTGTATGTTATGACGTATTATGATGTCAAACAATGTGTGCGTATTGAACTGTAGTTGCGCAGAGCCAAAATCAGCAGTGGTTCAAGAGACACTGAAGACGACGACAAATAGCGTCGAAACGGGCCGTCTGTCGAAGGTAAATACCTTTTTAAACAATTTTAACACTTTTAACGTGTGACAGAGTAAATTTTATGTTTTTAACAAAGTGTTAACGTGAACTTTAATCAATGAAGAAATAATTTATTCTAGACTAAAGACAGCATTAGAGAATAAGGTTCTTAGGAAAATATTTGGGGCTAAGAGGGAAGAAGATACAGGAGAATGGAGAAAGTTACACAACACAGATCTGCACGCATTGTATTCTTCACCTGACATAATTAGGAACAATAAATCCAGACGTTTGAGATGGGCAGGGCATGTAGCACGTATGGGCGAATCCAGAAATGCATATAGAGTGTTATTTGGGAGACCGGAGGGAAAAAGACCTTTGGGGAGGCCGAGATGTAGATGGGAGGATAATATTAAAATGGATTTGAAGGAGGTGGGATATGATGATAGAGAATGGATTAATCTTGCTCATGATAGGGACCAATGGCGGGCTTATGTGAGGGCGTCAATGAAGCTCCGAGTTCCTTAAAAGCCAGTAAGTAAGTAAGTAAGTAAGAATAAAGACAGCTCAAATAAAATGTCTCAGAATTATTTTAGTATTTACAAGCTTAGACCACCAGGGAAATAATGATATTAGAGCAAAATTAAGAATATAATAACAGACAATCCAGCATACAGAGAGAAATAGAAACAACATGTTGAAAGAACGCAAAATTCCTGTTATCCAAAGGCAACTATATCGTAGAGACCAATAGGACTCAGAGATCAGGGAAGACCACAATCAATATGGTTAGAACAGTGAATGGAAACAAATAAAAGTGTTTAAACCTGAAAGCCAGGAGAAGGATTGTTTACTTATTTTTTTTTAAATTTCCTTTGCTTTATATTCTGATAAATATACATATACATATACATATACATAGTAATTACAGCCAATAACTCCAACTCATTCAAACCTTCAACAGAGACAATTCTCCTAAAAAATTGTGATTGGTTTTCAGCCAATGAATTACTATTAAATTGTAAAAAAAACCTAACAATCCAATTTAAATCTTGTCCAAATTCAATTTCACAAATTTCAAGTGCATTAATTAACAACAAATCCCTAATAGAAACAAGAACAACCAAATTTATTTCCTTACAAATCGATAATTTGTTAAATCGGAAAAAAACGTATTAAAGAAATCACACCCAAATTAAATTCGGCATTTTTTTAAGGTTATTTTGAGGTTTGATTTCAGATAAGTTGGAATTTATATTAAAATATTGTTTTATATAATTTCAGTCTAAAACTTATAAAACTTTATACAAATACAGAATTAATTTTCTGTCATATCATGTTACAATATTATTATTTTTTTGCTTGGTTATTTAACGACGCTATATCAACTACGAGGTTATTTAGCGTGGATGGAATTGGTGATAGTGAGATGATATTTGGCGAGATAAGGCCGAGGATTCACTATAGAATACCTGAAATTTGCCTTACGGTTGGGGAAAACCTCGGAAAAACCCAACCAGGTAATCAGCCCAAGCGGGAATCGAACCCGCGCCCGAGCGCAACTCCGGATCTGCAGGCAAGCGCCTTAACCGACCGAGATACGCCGGTGGCCTACAATATAATTACCACGAATATTTTTTACTTATAAAAAATCATTTTCAGGTGGAAAACACATTAATATACTGTATATAAGAAATTGAACATAGGTGACATACAATACAAAAAGAAAAGAACACTTCCACATATTTTAAACTTAGAAGATGTATAAAATCATTATAGAGTTATGTGAACTAGTGTAATTCTGAGCCATTTTTAACATACAATAAAATAACACTTAATAAACTTGTGATGTGATAAAATAATCTTGTAATACAATAACACACTATAGTTGTCTTTGAATTACTATTACACTTTTACTACGTCACACTACTTTTGAACAATAAAACGGAGCGAAATGACATCTTTCAACCAATCATGGCTGCTTATCGCACAATTTTATCGCGTCCCTAGCATTTGTTTAATTTTATCGCGTCCCTAGCATTTGTTTATTTTCATAACTACCCTAGCATTTGTTTCTTTGTTTGCCAACATTTCAAACTGCACTGGTCTGGACGTCAAAAAACAGAAAATTACAAACCACTCCAGTCGATGCACAAGACTTTCAAATATGGCTCGCATTGACATTCAAGAACAAGAATTAATAAAAATAACTGGTCATATATGAAGAGCACCATTCGGAAATCCTAAATAAGTTTAGGGATACACCATGTACACAATCGAGTTCACTTCATTTACGCACACGTCCAATATAACATTAACTGAACCACCAACCACTAAAACATCCCTAATTAAAACTTTTCTAACACTTGTTTATATTATTTAGATTATGTTTGTTATAGCTTCTGCTATATGATATTATGGATAGTCACGTATCAGAGTTTGTTTAATACTAAGATTTATTAAAAATCATCTGTCAAGTGACGTTGATTACTGGGATCCGGATGATTGAAGTGGAATGCAAATGTTTTAATAAAAATGAAACTGAATCAACAAAGCCTTCTTGACTAGTAACCGTCCACAGAGTTCAATGAAGATTCCATAGTTGGCACTATTGATAACAAGAAAACATAATCATAAAACACTACTGCCATCTAGCGTAATGTTGAGATGGTACAATAATACATTTGAAGACAGCTGTATTTCAGTAAGCCATTTAATATTTTATTGTATTGGAGTACTTTGTTACTTCTAATCTTTATATACTTTCTTCTAATCGTATAATAGTCAATTAAATCACACTCGAGTTTTGATTTTCTCTAGATAAATCAAAACCTCTAGTGAGATTACTGTTGATAAACTAACCAGTTTTAGTCAAATTTTGAAGGTTCAAATATTAAGTGCTTAAAAGTTTGAAATTATGATACTTAAAATGTGGTTGTGATTGCGTGTTTTGCTATTAGATATATTGCAAGAGAGAGTAAATGTCAATGCCTTAAAAACAATATACTTCGCATATTTTCACTCTGTAATGAGTTTTGGAATCATATTCTGGATAACGTTTACAGATATTAACATTATACTCCTAAAAAGAAGAGTAGAATAATAGTGTATTTCATATGTAGGGAATCATGTAGGAGAATTAAAAAAAAAAACTACATATAATTCCCATGGCTTGTCAATATATTTTTTCATTAATAAACTTCCTCGTATGTAATCGTGAAAACTTAGTAGCTAATTCAATAGCTCATAGCAGAAATACGCGTCAAAAATGGCTTCCATAATCCATCGGCAAGTCTAGCGTGCTATCAAAACGGAGTGCGTTATATGACAGTAAAAATGTTTAATAGCCTCCCTATTGATACAAAAAATCAAACTCAAAACATAAGATTATTTAGGTCCAAATTAAAGAAGTACCGATACCTAATTTCTCACATCTTCTATTTTGAAGTGAATTTATGCGTTCAACAATGTTGCATGAATATTTCTGTCTTGTATTAGGCATCGATGCTATCCTATTGTGTTGTACTAGTATATTGTGAACATCATATGCATATATTTCAACTAGGCTGTGACTATAATTAATACTTTGTAGTACTATTAAGATATTTTTGACATGTTCCTTATTTTAGCTGTGAAACAATAATACGATTACCATTGAGTGTAAATAAATGCATTATAATAAATCTTTATTTACCATATATCAATATTTTTCTCTGTTCTACCCATTCTTCACCATATCGATGACCTAGAACCAGACTGTTCCAAGTCCATTTTACTATTTTTTTTTCAGAAGAGCTATTTTAAGCTCATGACATTCACAGCTTCATGAAACAATTTGGAATAGATTCATAGCAACCATATGGAGAGGAATATTTACAATTTTGTTCCATTCATATATGCAGACAAGAACTGGAACACAATGAAACACAGATTTCTTTCTTATAAAAAATTGGACTTAGAACAGTCTGGTTCTCAGCTATCGATATATGGTAATGCAGAATTCCTGCACGGAAATATAAAAAATTGTAGAAAATTGTAAAAAAATTACATAATTGTAAAAATTGTAAAATATTGTAAGAATGTAAAAATTTGTACAAATTGTAATTGTAATCTTGTAAGATTTTGACTTGTTCCACATCCTAAAGCTTCATTGCTAATGTAAGATCTATGGAATATAATAAATGAGATGAAAAAATAAATATGTACTTAGGTACTTCAATGTAGCCTAATAAACAAATTATATCATTGATTAAAGTTCTCGTTAACACTTTCTTAAAAAAAAACATAAGATTTACTTAGTCTTACGTTAAAAAGTGTTAAAATTGTTAAAAAAAAAGGTATATACCTTCGACAGACGGCCCGTTTCGAAGCTATGTCACGTCATCCTCAGTGTCTCACGAACCACTGGTGATCTTGACTCTGCGATGTGCATTTGTCGATGGTAGGGGTGGGGGTGTGGTGTTCCTATGGTGGGGGTTGGCTGTTTGTGTGTTATGAATTATGATGTATTATGACGTCGAATATTGTGTGCGTATTGAACTGCAATTGTGTGTTAAGTATATATTGTTGATATGCTATTGTATTCTTATATATTTCGTACTGTTCTAGGATGTTTAACTGTGAACTTTTTGGCGTGATGTGTAAAATTTCCATATCTGTTTCTATATATTATTGTAGTCATGATTATTGTTGATAATGTGGTCTGCATAATTTGAGGTTATGTAGGATATGAACAGATATAATGAACATATTAAAGCTATAACCAAACCCTACATCACATCAAATTATGCAGACCACATTATCAACAATAATCATGACTACAATAATATAGAAACAGATATGGAAATTCTACACATCACACCAAAAAGTCCACAATTAAACATCCTAGAACAGTATGAAATATATAAGAATACAATAGCATATCAACAATATATACTTAGCACTCAATTGCAGTTCAATACAGACACATTATTCGACGTCATAATACATCAGCCAGCCCCCACCATAGGAACAACACACCCCCACCCCTACCATCGACAAATGCACATCGTAGAAACAAGATCACCAGTGGTTCAAGACACACTGAAGATGGCGTGACATAGCGCCGAAACGGGCCGTCTGTCGAAGGTATATGCCTTTTATTTTAACAATTTTAACACTTTTAAACGTAAGACTAAGTAAATTTTATGAAATTATATCAATAGAGTTACGGAACGGAATTTACGGCATTTGATTTCAGGCGCTATATTACTTATGTAATTCCATAATCTACTGAGAAGAATTCATTACAATCCAAAGATCTTGGAATATATTAAACAAATAATGTTAATTTAGTTGTGCTTTGACGTGGAAGTGAAATAGACACGTGAAAAATACAAGCGTTACTATAGAAGTTTAATAAAAGGTTGGCATTACTCACATACAACTTTATCTTCTGGCCTAGTTGCCTCATAAGCAGTGTCTTCTTGGTATCATTTGTGAGGTTCAGATCTGTCTTCGGACAGATGACTAAACAACAAACATTTAGGGGATATTCTGATGTGCTTATAAACAACATACATGTTAATTGTTAATTCCCTGAGGCTCGAAATATTTCTTCACTAGTTTTCTTAATAATGTATTATGTCTTAATGCACTATTATTATTATTATTATTATTATTATTATTATTATTATTATTATTATTATTATTATTATTATTATTATTATTATTATTATATGCCATTAGGAAACTTCAGGATAACACAGAGGGTTTGGAATTCAACGGGATACATCAGCTTCTTCTCTAGGCGGATGACGTGAATTTTTTGGAGAAAATCCACAAACGATTAGGGAAAACACGGAAATTGTACTTGGAGCAAGTAAAGCGATAGGGTTGGAAGTAAATCCTGAAAAGACTAAGTATATGATTATGTCTCGTGACCAGAATATCGCACGAAATGGAAGTATAAAAATTGAAGATTTATCCTTCGGAAGGCGGAAAAATTCAATCGATTGAGAAGCTTTTGTCATCTAGTCTGCTGTCAAAATATCTGAAAGTTAGAATTTATAAAACAGTTATATTACCGGTTGTTCTGTATGGCTATGATACTTGGACTCTTATTTTGAGAGAGGAACAGAGATTAAGAGTGTTCGAGAATAAGGTTCTTAGGAAAATATTTTCGGCGAAGAGGGGTGAAGTTACAGGAGAATGGAGAAAGTTACACATCGCAGAGCTGCACGCATTGTATTCTTCAGCTGACATAATTAGGAACATTAAATCCAGACGTTTAAGATGGGCAGGGCATGTAGCACGTATGGGCGAATCCATAAATGCATACAGAGTGTTAGTTGGGAAGCCGGAGGGAAAAAGACCTTCGGGTTGGCCGAGACGTAGATGGGAAGATAATATTAAAGTGGATTTGAGCGAGGTGGGATATGATGGTAGAGACTGGATTAATCTTGCTTAGGATAGGGACCAATAGCGGGCTTATGTGGGGGCGGCAATGAACCTCCGGGTTCCTTAAAAGCCAGTAAGTATTATTATTATTATTGTTATTATTAAAGTCAACGCTGGATATAATGAACTCGGATATAGTGAACACTCGACTATAGTGAACCTAAATCGTTGGTCCCTACCTGCATACATTAAAAAGTACATTAATACTTCCGTTTATAGTAAACCCTCGCTTCGGTTATAGTGAACCTTAAAAATTGAAGTTACAAGAGTTGTAACCTGAGAAATTCTTATTTGAAGTCAGACCTTCTTGTATAAAACTAAAGGAATATCTTAAGAACAACATTCTAAGTTTCTTACTTCTTTAGTCAAAGGACAAAGATAGGGTTGGTGATTCCTAGACAATGAGCTGTACTGTAAATCCAGGCAACACGTGACGACCTTGCCTCACTCCACCATCGAATGGTTGCCATTCTGTTCTCAGGCACACTACTCTACTGTTATTTCTAATCCTCTACCGTCAAAGATTTGCCTTTTTCCTCAGAAACATTTCCATTACGACGGATAACATCGACACAACGGAAAATGAAATTGCCTTCTTTTATTAAAAGGGGACGGACATTATGTCCAAAGCATAAATGAAGGTAAGATTTCGATGGCTTTCGAACTCCATCAACCCCCTCCCAGTTTCCATTAAGTGACACGGGAAATTCCAAAGCTGAATACGCAGTATCACCATAACAGCGTTCGTCATTTCTACCTGATCAGTCTGTTTCTAGTGTTCCAACAGTGAATGTACTATATAAAAATGTCGAAGCGTAAAGTGTTTTCTTTGGAATATAATGCGAATATTATGACATTGAACGCTGTCTTTAGCAAACGGACGTGTGTAAATCAAAGGTAAGTGACAGTTACAGTATACAGTGTAATCCATTCCACAAAAATGAAATATTTTAATTACTGTGTAGTATTTTATTTCCTTGTTCACTAGTTCATTCCTGTCATTTAAGGTTAGATTGGAGACACTTCGTTTATAGTAAACCTCGGATATAGTGAAAGAAATATGGAAGTCCGTAGAGGTTCACTATATCCGGAGTTGACTGCATTATTATTATTTTAATATTAATTTCCCATCTACGTCTCGGCCTCCCCAAAGATCTTTTCCCTCCGGCCTCCCAACTATCACTCTATATCCATTTCTGGATTCGCCCATACGTGCTACATGCCCTGCCCATCTCAAACGTCTGGATTTAATGTTCCTAATTATGTCACGTGAAGAATACAATGCGTGCAGTTCTGTGTTGTGTAACTTTCTCCATTCTCCTGTAACTTCATCCCTCTTTGCCCCAAATATTTTCCTGAGAAACTTATTCTCAAACACCCTTAACCTATGTTCCTCTCTCAAAGTGAGAGTCCAAGTTTCACAGCCATACAGAACAACCGGTAATATAACTGTTTTATAAATTCTAACTTTCAGATTTTTTGACAGCAGACTGGATGATAAAATCTTCTCAACCGAATAATAACAGGCATTTCCCATATTTATTCTGCGTTTAATTTCCTCCCGAGTGTCATTTATATTTGTTACTGTTGCTCCAAGGTATTTGAACTTTTCCACGTCTTCGAAAGATAAATTTTCAATTTTTAATATTTCCATTTCGAGCGATATTCTGGTCACGAGACATAATCATATACTTAGTCTTTTCGGGATTTACTTCCACACCTATCTCTTTACTTGCTTCCAGTAAAATGCCCGTGTTTTCCCTAATCGTTTGTGGATTTTTTCCTAACATTGGCCTATTCACATCATCAGCTAAGGGATGTGGGATATGATGATAGAGACTGGATTAATCTTGCTCAGGATAGGGAACGATGGCGGGCTTATGTGAGGGCGGCAATGAACCTCCGGGTTCCTTAAGCGCCAGTAAGTAAGTAAGTAAATAAGAGTAAGTAAGTATTATTGCCTATTATTATTATTATTATTATTATTATTATTATTATTATTATTATTATTATTATTATTACAGGTTTAACTGTTATTCCTAAGTTATTTCAAGTCACGTAGATTTCTTTAAAACCTCTGTAAGTTTCTTAATTCCCTTCTAGCTGTAGGTTATAATCCAATTTACTTCCACAGTGTATATGTCTGCCATATCTCATGCTATACATTCAATATGTCTCCTTTGAGATGGCTATTATTCACAAATTACCATAAAGTTTCTAGTGCCACCATCCGAGAAAAGAAATATATTTATTCTATTCAAGCGTCCATAAACACCCTTAATTCGTATTTATTGCCCAGTTTCTTTCTATTTGTCGGTATTCCACACGGAACCGAAGAGACATAAAGTAGCCGGATATGTTGGCACCTGTGTTTCCAGTCGTAATTCCTTATACTGCATAGTAAGACCTGTAGGAAATATTTTGTACCTCGCAAATCAATAGATCGTTACACTACAGTCGAGTATATACAGTCACGAAGCTTGAGTTGATGAGGGTACTAGGAACAATAAACTGTACCGGTGCTTCACATTGTATATGATGAAGCGATAGTAGGGATCCTAGTGGTTAGCAACTATCTATGGATGCATATTCCCTACGTATTGAGCTTCATGGCTGTATACACTAGACTGTGGTTACACTCACGATATTCTGTTAGGAAAACATTAACAACTACAGCAATACCACAGTCTACTATATACAGTCGCGAAGCTTGAGGTCTTTTTTTGCAAATCTCGTGATAAAGCGCTACAAGGGGTTAGCAACTAGAAACAATAGACTGTCCATGGTCGACTTTGGACTGTGTCGTATTTCTATCGAGTGCTAGCTCGTGGCGTATTTCACATTGATGCTTGTGAAATGTTCGTTATTGTTTATAATGAATATGTTAATGGCTAAAATATAATAATTGGAATAATAATATGGGACAAGAAGGAGACGTTTGTAGAGCTATAAATTGTAGCAACAGTAAGAGAAAGAGGCCAGAGTTATCCTTTTTCCGATATCCGGAAGATTCAGAAAGGTTCCTGGGTTTCCACAAGAATGCTGTGCAGGAACAAAACTTAATTTGAAGTTTTTTGTGACTGTTAGAATACATTATATCCTTAAATTTCACAATGAAATGTTTCAGTCTAACCAAAAGGACATTAGATACCGGTTAAAGTTCTGTCACTTAGGCTGCTAAATTTCCAGAGAAATAAAGGTTAGGTCTACTTTCTTTTCAGAGAATATATTTTTAATTGTAGCTATTAATTTTGTTATTATTTTTATGTGTTATTTTACTAAAGACGTAGAAAAATTAAGTTTGTTTTAATGAAATTTATTGATCACTTTTTATTTTCAATTCTGGTGGGATTATTATTGCTTAGGCCTACTTTTTTCTTCAAAGGATATGTTTTTAATTATAGCTGTTAATTTTGTTGTTATTTTTATTTGTTACTTTACTAGAGACGTAGAAAAAGTCTGTTACAATAAAATTTATTGATCACGTTTTATTTCCAACTCTGGTGTTAATATTATTGCTTAACCTCATCCCACTTTGTTAACTACGCAAGCCTACACTACAAGTACCGGTACACGTAAGTTACTCCATGAATTCATATTTCCATTATTATTGTTGTAAAGAGAAATACAAATTAATATTTATTGGTTTCATAGTTAATTATCGCTATAATCTTGAATGAGTGAAGCTATTATAGTAAATTTCAGTTCATTTTGCATAAACAAATATTATATTAACTTATTTCTTGGAGGTATCTTCGAGTTTATGGTGGAATTTAATATACTTCATTAAAATAATAAATTAACTTCATGCATTTAATATTTCAATAATGGAAGGAAGGTGTTAATTTTTCGAAAATAACACGCCAACGATAGTGTAACATATTTTTCGGCTGCTAGGAGAGAGATCTGTGACGATGAGGCGATAGTAGCGATCCTAGTGGTGGGCAGCTACCCATGTTTGCATTTTTACTACATATTGAGCTTCGCGACAGTATATAATAGACTGTGGCAATACTATTTCAGAATCATTGTCATCGTCATCATCAAGAACATTAAAGTTTAGACCTCTTAACTCGTTCTGTTTCCAAGGTTCAATTGGTCCCTCCAGGGTTGATTTCCTTCGTCGTTGTCAGGTGTTCTCTTTCCATTCGGTCTATGGTCATACCCTTAACTGCATTATGTCACTACCTACCTATTTAAAGAGTCCACCAGTTTTGTCGGAAATTATCAATTGTTACAGTTATGTACTCCATTCGTAATTTCTGTGGAATGTCTTAATTTCGAATCTAGTATTATGTACATACAACTCCAATTCTTTTGTAAGCGTGCCATGGCTTAGTAAACAATGATGATGCCAGCTCAGTTCAGACATCGGCAATGAGCACATCACGGACGGTAAAAGATGTCTGTCAAGCGGACGTCTTTTAAACATGCAACAAAAACTGTAAGCTATTCGTTGATTTGAAAATGGCGAAAGCATTAAACGTGTCGCAGATAATTATAAAATTAGTTTAAAAAGGATTTGTGGGAGGTGGGATATGATGATAGAGACCGGATTAATCTTGCTCAGGATGGGGACAAATGGCGAGCTTATGTGAGGGCAGCAATGAACCTCCGGGTTCCTTAAAAGCCAGTAAGTAAGTAAGTAAGTAAGTAAGTAAGTAAGTAGGTAGGTATTGGTAGCCGATATTGAAATATTACAATACTGTACATTATTTATTACATTGTGATAGGTATTAAAGTATTTCATCTATACTAATAATAAATCTGTAGCCGAAATTTTTCTGGTAATTTTCGATTTTCCAAAAATAATTGGTCCTAACATATATAATTAACCACTCTGAAACCGAAAATCGCTTTTTTGAAATTTTTGTTTGTATGTCTGTCTGTATGTTTGTTACCTTTTCACGCGATAATGGCTGAACAGATTTCGATGAAAATTGGAATATAAATTAAGTTCGTTGTAACTTAGATTTTAGGCTATATGGCATTCAAAGTACTTTATTTAAAGGGGGGGTTATAAGGGGGCCTGAATTAAATAAATCGAAATATCTCGCTTATTATTATTTATTTTTGTGAAAAATATTATATAACAAACATATCTTTAAAATTAATTTGCGATAAGTTTTTTTTTCCTCGAAAAATTTTGATAGGACTGATATTTAATGAGATAAATGAGTTTTAAAATTAAAATAACTGCCATCTAAGGCCGTGTAATGAATTAAAAAAACAAATGACTTCGTCTATAAGGGGCCTTGGACAGCAACAATCGAAAGCTATGAAAGATAGCCTACAGACAATGTTTCCCTGTTTGTATGAAGTAATATCGGAAACTAAATTAACCGATTTGTATAATTAATTATTTCACATTGGAAAATGTAGTTTCTCTAGATGGACATAATGCTATAATGTTATTACAGTAACTTCTGATATAATATAATAATATAATATAATATATAATATTATATAATAAAATTTTTGAAGGGTTCAGAACCATAGTGGGCCAAGCGCCATTTACTGAATACGTAGAAAACAAGGGTTAAAATTAAGTTATTACCATAATTCAATGGAAACCTATAACAAGTAAAATAAAATATACACATTAAATCTAAATCATATCAATCTTCATTAAACTATGGTTGCATGTAATAAAAGTTAAGAAAAATATTAAAGGAATTGTCATTGCACCAAATGAGTGTCTCTGGACCAAAATGATTGCATTTTAATTATTTGGATGCAATTTAAATTAAGTGACATTTTAAACGAATTATCCTTGTATCAAACACGAATGTTCCCTGGATCAAATGTCCTATTTTAATTATGTAATTACTTTATATTTATTTCTAATGGGTGCAGCGGAGCGCACGGGTACGGCTAGTATAGTTATATAAATAAAAAGGAGCGCTATTTAAATTGTTCAGTAAAAATGGCCCATACGAAACCATTATATTTGAGGTGTCGGCAATTATTTCTTAAATTTCAAGCATCACTTCTATTTTTCTTCTCAGAAACGGAGATAACAAATCTACGATCACTCCTACATAGATATTAGCTGTATGTAGTTCCCTGGCCGGATACCTTGCCAATAAAGAAATCACTTTGTGTCCATAAGGGAGAGTGGAACGAAATGCAGGGAGGTGGCGCGACGGGTGGACGCTCACAAACTTATTTCAGTGTGATAGTATGAGAGAGAAACTTGGAATTGCTTTCGTTTCACCTTTGTTTCTTTAATGGGCAACTAGCATCGAGGAAATGCCTGGCGCACTTTCGGGCGTTCCCATCATGGCCAAGTCCTTTCCTTTTATGGGCTAGAAAGAATCCCATGATCGAGGAAAACCCTTGAAAGAATGTTGCCGACCAATACAGCTACACGACCACAGAGGGAAAAAAAATGTTCCTTACAAGCCGGTGAACAGACCAAGTTCATGACCCGTGTGCCAATTAAAGGAATTGTGCGTCTTTGTTTACTATGCCCATGACTGAAAATTCTGAAATAAATCGGGAGGATTTCGAGATGACAGTAACAACACATTGGTAAAATAATACTTCTGTACATTTATTACTTCTCCAGTAATGTAACTCGCGATCTTCGAATATGACATGCCATAAAAATTGGGGGAAAATATCAAACGAATAATAAATTTAGGCCCAGTTTCACCAACCTTTCTTAGCCATTTAACATGTCATTAAGGCAGTTTAACGGTAAACCTAACGGAAGATATGTTTAAGGGAACCAGGTAGTGATTAGCGGTCAGAAATCATATTTTTTAGTTAAAAAAGTACAAAACTTGCTCTTTAAAACAATAGACTATAAATATTGTGGGGGTATTTCTGCAGATATAGCCTCTTTAAATTTGGCGGTACATATAATTCATACATTCTTCTTTCTTTTAATGCGGTTTTCCGTAAGTTGACATTTTTGATACTTAAGTGCATTTTTCTCCGAAACTACTGAATAAATTTACACGACATTTTTACAGTGTTTTCTATAGCTTGTGTTCTACATAGCAAACCTACGGATTTAAGAATATCACACACATAACACGAGAAAAAATATACAGACATTGAAAAAATTGCAAGAAAATGTTAAACAAAGTTCAATATTTTTTCCGTTTCACTACGGATAAAATATTTAACTAAATTTTGCTTTAGAACTTACAATATATATTACTAGATTACTTAAAAAAATACAAGGTATATGAGTGAAGATTGTAGTAAGCAATGTGCACTTGAAGGATGAGGTACATTTAGCAAAGTGGGAAAACATGTTGTCAGTTAGGGCCTTTCTTTTAAACTTGGATACGAAACTAATTAGTTTTCTTTTATACCACTGAATTCAAATTGATTGATTGTATAAGCATGGAAAGTTTCATTCCAGTCTGAGCATTAAAGTCTAGAAATATTGAACTAAACTTTTGTACTGAAATTTTTTAATCACACAGGGCATCACCACCCAGTCCCCTTAATCAAATGTTGTTACTATTAACATCATGTTGAACCCACTGTTAAATTAACATAGCATACTCTCGCAGTTAAATCCTTAACAAACTAATGAATTAAGATACTATTATAGTCACAATCATGCCATAGTATGTAAGAAAAATTTCACAACCTCGAGCGGGAATCGAACCTGCGACTTCCTGTTCTCCGGTCAGGCGCTCTACCACTGAGCTCTCGAGTTCGTCTCACGCCAAAGGCTTGGAATCATCCTTTCATACTGGCGACTCTGTAATAGAGTACTGTCCATAGCGTATGATGTAGTCAGCACTGCTTATGGGTGTGAAGAAACTTTTTACAAATGTAATCTTCATCTTACTGTGTTTGGTGACGAATATACGTCCGTTGATGTGACATAATAATGAATTTAAATACTATTATAGTCACAATCATGCCATAGCATGAAAGAAAAATCGCTCGAGGTTGTGTAATTTTTCTTTCATACTATGGCATGATTGTGACTATAATAGTATTTAAATTTATTAATATGTCACATTAACGGACGTATATACGTCACCAAACATCGTAAGATGAAGATTACCTTAACAAACTGTTACAGCGTGAAACATGGCTGCCGTGGAACATATTATGTTATAGGTCAGCCAAATTCCGATTTCCGACGGAAGGAATCCGAACTACTGAGCTCGTTGCATATTTCCTGTTTGTGGCGATAGCAGCGACCTCATCTCCAATCGGTAATAAGAAGTTGGTGGGCCTATGCAAGCTTCTTATTAGCCTATATCAAGATATATTTGCAATGAAAACAATTAGCTGTAATGGCTACTTCAGTATTTTTAGTTATCTAGAAATATGTTCATAAATACTGAACTTATTGCAATTATTATTAGCATTGCATCTACAGTAAATAGAAGATATGTGCTTATTAACGGAAGCATTTATGTCATTATTATTCCGTATTAACACTCAGACATAACTGCAGATTTTCAAAATGATGTTTATTTACTTCATTGACTTAACAGTTCACATGTAATCATAAATAATGACGTGTGAAAAATTTTTTGGTGTTTGTGAGATATGAAAATAAAGTAAAGTAATGTTAATGCTTACCATTGTATTCAGCATCAAAATCATCATCATTTTCTATGGGTTCTACTTGATCCTGATAATAGAAACAATATTCCGACCCATACCGTAATTTCCCATAACTATGGTCAAAGCACCCAACTATGGTCCAAAACGCATTATGTACTACTTAGTCCCCCAAGAGTTCGGTGTTTGCCATTTAAGGCGCCACTGTGATGGAATTATGTTCCCTATAGATGCTTCTATCTACCATTACACGTGGCAGTGATATGGATGCTTAACAGGGTCAGTGTGCATTGTTCTATTGAATGTGTGAAGACACGAAATCATTCAGTTTGTGTTTGTCTGTTTTATTAAGCTGTCCTCTGTAGAACTGGTAAGTTATAGATATATGATTCTTTGTAAATTAAACCTGGCTATATAGTGTTTACTTTCACGTAATAATTAGACTGGCAGAGATTAAGGACTCTGCGTGAAAAATGTTTAACCTCAAGGCTAGAAGTCAGTCCTCAACTATGTACCACAATTTGTCGTGGACCATAGTTGTATTTCATTTTGAAATATTTGTTTTAATAAAATGTGAACAATTTGATTATTTACTTCTGCAAATACGGTATCTCAGTATGTTCTAAAACACAATTTAACATTATACTCCAGTAAATAAAGAAACAGACTGTTCCAGCATCAATGGTACTAGCACGAATAATGGTCCGGTAAAACGAAAACTTCAGGGTAGAAGGATCACAACCGACCCTGTAAGTGACTATAAGAGCGATGAAATTGAATTGGATACAGATTATGATGTTTCCGGTGTACTCTCCATATTTACAGACAGTGAGTCAGATGTGGAAAAGAAGACGAAATCTGTTAAAATAATGCTAAAGGCACATAGTTATATGGTAGTTACTTATGAGGAGGAATTGTAGCCAGGGAAAGTTTTGGAAGTGAAGAACAAAGGAGCTGTTGTTTCATGTATAGTAAGAAGCTGCAATTACTGAGGGGAGGCAATATCCGCTATTAGTAACATCTGGGTGGTCACAAAATCAGTTGAACATTTGGAAGAAAATTGAAACTATTTGTAAGTTTTTACACCTTTAATTATATCCATTGTTTGGCGTTGAATATAATAGTGCAAGTGATAATAAAAAAAAGAGTTTTTTTTTTTCTGGGAAGCAATGTTTTCTTCATTTCATAATGGGTTTTCTGATTCTCACCTCATAAAAAAATGAGAAACTTTAGGTGGCCCGGTATTTTTGCCGGTGAGTGTAGTTGTTCATTATTGCAGGAAAATGACTTTCAGATTTCACTTTTTTTATTGTGTGTTTATGCAATGTGTACTAATAACAAGAATCCATATACTTTTAATTTATTTATAATATATCTGTGCTAGATTATGTTTCTACCCTTAAATTAGAAACTCAATTTATTAATGCTTTCAAGCATGAATATATGAGTGGACCATAGTTGGGCAACTCAGAATACAACTATGTACCAATGCTTATTATTTTTTCGACACTTGTAATTAAATAATTTGAAACACATATGCCAATATTTATTTAATAAACACTTACAAGAGTCCGAAGCCAAAATTTCACTTAGTCTGGATGAATAGTATTGAACATACAAAGAAAAATGTGACAAATGTGGACCATAGTTAGGGGAAACAACGGTATCAACTTTGAGAGTGAAAGTACCACCGCCATTTTCAGACGTTCCACTGTATCTTATGTATGATCTTTCTTAGCATTTCTCTCAATACTTTCGTAACATTTAACTGTTTCATAGTTTGCGTTTTCACATCCAAATGGAGATTGAAATCTTTGGTTAAACAAACCCACGCTTGTTCCTTTTGACTAGTGGAATTTCCATCATTACATTTGCGTTAAATTTGATGCTTATAATTAGTTACTAGATCTATTAAAATAATTATTTTTCTCAAATGAGTAAAATTACTGCTTCTTACACTTTTATATTTCTCGATTTCCGTTATAATTACAGTATATTAATCTGTAATACTTCCATTATGTCAAAATACAATTTTCCGCTAAAACAAATGACTACACCACAACTATAATCACATCACTGCCTACTGGATCGCATCCTATGTCTGCGTAACTGCCTGCTCATTCTTCTTTCTTAGCATTGAGTTTCGAGTGGAGCCTTGTTATCCAAGTTCGACGCTAGATTGCAGCAAGTAACTACAGTTGCTTTGGCTGTGTTAATTGTGCAGAGTGACCAATAACATTTTTAATTTGGAATCTTAGAAGTAATTACAGTGTATGTAAGTGATTGTTTATTAATTATATGATTTTTTCTTTAAAATATATTGGAAGTAAGAAATACTCGAGTTAAATTACGCTTCATTAAATTTTGTTTTCTAAACAAGATTTGTTGTAGGAGATATGAAACTTGGTTTCCTAAAAATAATACTAATTATAATATATTTACAATGGTGTAAGAGTTTCCTATTAAGACTTAATTAAACTAATTTCTTGTCATTTTAAGTGTAACTTATCTGTCATCCATGGTATTAGAGCAACAAGAAGTGGAAAGCATCAGAACACAATATCTCGTAAAACACACTGAATTATAACTCAACATTTCCAATAGCATGGGGTAAATAATCCGTTCGCAGCATCTTACTCAGCATTTCTTTTCTGAGGAGGGGGGCAGTATTATTTTTAATGAGAGCATAATTTATCACACTTCGAATGAGCCTTTTTATATAAGTTGGTTACTTTCTGGCAATATGGAACTTAATAAAACAGTTGGCATAGTGTTCATACGTGGTACAGTCATTAAGTTCTAATACTGAGCGCATAGTAGCGTTGTGGTGCACTAGAGCGCGTAGGTGGCGCCATGGTATGATACCTTGTCAGTTAGTCTCTCGACCCAACAAGACACAGTTGAGTGCATGCACTGTAAGCAGAACTACGGTCTTTGTTGTGACGGTGATTTGAATGCGCACGCAGAGTCATCGGTCTGTCTCCGTGAAGTGCAGGCGTGTTCACTGTCATCGTTTATCATCCACAACTCATTCATGTTTTTTTTTTAAATAGTTAGTCACCGGTCGGTGCGGTACTTCGGTGCTATTTATTCAGTACATAATAGAATACAATTTTACATTAGAGAATTTAGCTGGTTACATGGGATCATTGAATTGAACCCGAGGCCAAGAAAGAGAACGAAGAAGAAGAAGAAGAAGAAGAAGAAGAATGCGCACGTCGGAACCCGAGATGTCACAGTTTGAGCAACGGGCAAACATCAAGTTCTGCCAGAAATTAGGCAAAACTGCTGCCGAAACGTTTCAAATGATGCAGCAAGTTTACGGTGAGGACGCAGTGAGTCGCAGTGTTGTGTTTAGGTGGCACCGACGTTTTTTGCAAGGAAGAGACAGTTTGAAAGATGATGTGCGTACTGGTCGGCCACAAACAATTCGAACTGAACGCAAGATCCAAGAAGTTGCAACGTTGGTGCGTGATAACCGCTCCAACGGGTAGACGATATCGCAGCAACAGTAGGGGTCAGCCATGGTACTTGCTACAAAATTCTGTCTGATGACCTGAACATGTCTCGTGTTACCCAGCACAGTGTGCCACGAATCCTGTCGCAAGACCAACGTGATGATCGCATGACGATTTGTGGTGACCTCATCAGCAGTGCTGACGATGATCCGACGTTTCTCAACCGGATAATAACTGGAGACGAAACTTGGTGTTTCCTTTACGATCCGCAACTGAAACGACAATCCGCCACCTGGAAAACGCCGTTATCACCACGACAGAAATAACCGCGACAAGACAGATCAAAAGGCAAGGTGATGCTTGAACTGTTTTTTGATTCAACTGGAATTTTTCATATGGAATTCATCCCAGAAGGTGCAACTGTGAACAAAACCCCCTACAAAGAGATCCTTGGCCGTTTACGAGATTCAATTCGCCGTAAGCGACCTGAGCTATGGCGTATAAAGAATTGGCTGTTGCTACATGACAACGCCCCTGCACATCGCTCTGTCCTTGTCCAGGAGGAACTTGCAAGACAACAGGTGACAGTTCTTCCACACCCTCCGTACTCACCTGATCTCGCACCATGCGATTTTTTTCTCTTTCCTCGCATGAAAGCAACCCTACGTGAGAGTAGATTTCATTCTTCCGAAGAGGTCATGACTGCCACAAGAGAAGCCATAGCGGGACCTTCCTGCCAACATCTTTCAACGGTGCTTCCAGCAGCTATACCAACGTTGCCAAAAGTGCATAACGGCCAACGGAGACTATTTTGAGGGAGGTTGTGGTTCTGTTTAAATGTACGCCGTGTTAAGGCTCCCCCAAACAGACGCGATATGGAATGTGTTACGATAGCGTTACGATTTCACGATAACGCAATATCGCATTATCGCGAAGAGGTACCCAAACTGGCGCGTCCGCGATATACGATATCGTAACGTCCCCAGCCAATCAGATTGCCATAGAGGGTGACACATCCGCGGATAGTTGTTTTCCAACCACAACCGTAGAGAACAGTTATCTTTAGCAGGCGTACATCACTTGTGCTTACAGATTGATTTCTTTTGCTTGAAAATGAACGTGGAACTTCTGATTGATTTCATAAAGGAAAATCCGTGCCTTTATGATTATCGGTATGCTGCTTCGTTATGTCTCCCCTTACTTTACCCAGAATCTCGTCAAAGCACTGAATTGTCATCCGAAAGTATATATAAAAACGTTTTTCATCGCTAATTAATTGTGGAACTAAGGTATAAAATTCGCCTTGTTCTTCCCTTGTGGTATCTATGTTGTGAATCCACAACCTCCTGCAATGAAATGAGCAAATTAAAACAAAAGTTTATAATGGAATAATTTTTGTTCAAGTTCTCGGCAAAAAAAAGCTCAAATCATCACTTTATACTTTTTATATCGTTTATCTTAACCATACATGACTACCATGGACTTACCTGCGTCTGCGACGATTCTCTCCCTCATCCTCAGCTAGCGCGACTAGAAGCAGAAGCTCCTCCTCCCCTGAAGATGAATCCATGACAGACACACTTCAACCCAGCATCAAAATAAACGCGTGGCGTTTGCGCGATCTACATCCCCGGGAGAATAGATCGCAAAATCGTCGCGTTCTACTTACTGCGATAATAACGCATATTGCGATAATCGCGTGTGTGTGAACACAAGCATTGAACGCAATGAAAACATTTATCGCAAAATCGTAACGCTATCGTAACGCATTCCGTATCGAGTCTGTTTGGAGAGGCCTTTATGCGGCATTTTGTGATATATCCAGATTCTTGTGGGAGCCTACCCTCCAGTCGTCAAGTCTTAGAACTTAATGGCTGTATACACGTATAACATATCCATGGATTTGAAGAAACTGCTATTTTACAAGCAGGAAGTTACCACCATGCTGTCGTTTAGTTCGCACCGTGATTTCCAATAATCTGTTAGCTCGGTTACAGGAAGCATATATTTCTTCGTAAATACGAGTATGTTTACACTTGATGGAACTTTTTATATAAGTTTGATACATTATTTTTATTACGTGAATTGATTTTAATAACAATTTTAGTAAACGCCTAAAGCAAGTAAACTAATGTAATATTATTTATGTGATACAAAACCGTTAATTAGAACTTGCGTTTGGATGTAGTATCGCTTAGAATAAAATTAAGTTATAAGTTTAATAATAATTTTATTACATATTAAGCCGTGCGGAAGGATCCGGACACCCTGGGCCATCGATTTCCTAAGCCCTTGTCTCTTCTGGTAATTAAGGGCGTCGTAACAATAGTTATTTTAGGGTAGTTTGCATATATTGATAATGTTAATAGCGGTGGGCACTTCCGTGCCACCTAGTGGCAATTTTTTTTTTCAAGAATCGGACATAAGCGATGATTGAGCAGGCAGTGGAAGCAGTCTCAAGATGCGATCCAGCAGGCAGTGAGGCACATTAAGTAAATTTTCATAGCCACTATCTTTTTGATTCCTATTATTCGTACATTGCTCTTAACATTATATTACTTAATCAAAGTACTTCAAATGGTTGGTGAAACACTATTACACTAACACAATGTTTAATTTTTTATAAAAGTAGTTAACATGCTGTTAGCGTTATTTTAACGAAGCTTGGTGAAATTGGGCCTAAGGCTTTCAGGCGAGTAAAACTTATACAAAAAATAATTGTTATATATGGCGATGCTATTCATTACGTTTTGAGAATTATATTCGTGTAAATAACAAGCGAAATAGATGTAGCATTTTTCTGGCAATGTTAGAAAGTCATTAAGAGAGCGAGTTCATAAGAAGACGATTCTGAAATATACGAAGTTCTAATATTCATTTTCTTTTACGTGGAAGTAATATGCAGATTTGAAAAAGTACAGTAGTCGACGTTTTAAAGATCAAAAGCAACAGTTGCAGTATTTCTGAAATGAGATGAGGACATTTGGATAGAAAGAAAAATATAGATTTACATAACGAAATTCATTCCTGTGACATGATTGAATTTTTTTAAAGTATAACATTAACTGGAGGAATCGTGTACTTAGGTGTAAGTGAAAGTGATTTTCTTAAAGTTTCTGATTTTTTGAGGCCCTATTTATTCTACAGATTCTAGTTAGGAATCATTCCATAATTACTCAAATGTCGTTAACCCTCCTGCTACCAAAGTTCTTTGCAACTTACTACAACTAAGGAGGGTAATACCATTACTCCCATCAAAATAACTGTACCAACCTTTGTTAAACACTTGGAATATTAAGAATGCATATTATAATATTGACTATGGACCTACAAAAAATGTAAAAAATATAAAATAATTTCCGCTTTTTTTAAATATGGGGTGATTTAAAAGTCCCGTTCCATTTTGTTGAAAACGTCTACCAAAATTGATGAACTTCAAATATGTTATTGGTGTCATTATGAGAAAACCTATCAGTAAAGTTAAACTTGTCAGCTTCCATTTGAAGGCAAGCTTCTGAACGCTATATAATTCTGACAGTTTGGAAAACACAGATCCCGTATTTGTTGAAATTTCAATATTAAATTGCTGTATATACATCCATGAACATCTAAAAGAGATATGTTTATAATAAAATGAAATCTTTAAAAATTCTAAAGATAAATAATTAAAAATATAAATCTAAGAAAATAAATTTTAGTTTTTTACTGAAATTCAAATATATGAAAACCACATATACTGCAATGAATATCTCTGAAAAAGGCTCTACTAATAATTATTTCTAACAAAATCACTTTTAGAATAAGTATAACACACAGAAATAAAGATTTTGAAAATTGGAAGCAAAGATCATGAAACTGATGATAATACTGGGTTTTCATTTCAAAGTGTGTCATGACGTCACTGTTGTCAGTCAGCGATTTGAAGCGAGTTTAAGCTTTTATGTCAGAGAAGTTGCCTATTATTCAAGGCGTTCAATCTGAACTTGAGAACGTGTACGGTATAAATTGAACGTCGTAGCAACAGATGGCGGTCTGTACGGTCTGTGTGCTACCAAAACCTCTTTCGAACTGTGTTTTGCGCGGGCAAGTCGTACGCAGGATATTTGTTATCATCGGTTGCGTACGGCAACATTCCACAACACAAATCAAATGCTCCATGTCCATGTTGACCGTCGAAGTTAATGTCAACAAATACGTAAGTAATCGTCTTAACCCTCTCCCCATATCCCGACAGTAAGAAAAAAACTCACCTCAGTACGTGTTTCCAAACAGTTCACATTCCTGCCACTACCGACGTTACAGTACGTATCGGTATGAATTCTTCAGAATGAACGCCGTAATTCGTAGGCAACTTTTCTGACACACAGGTAATACACCTCTGCGGAATTGAAGGAAGATTGAATTCTCTAGGCTCATCGGCTAGTCACATGACGGCATACAGCAAGCCATGACACACTTTGAACTGAACACGCAGTATAAATAACAATGTGAATATAATTAATTGATGAACTAGTGGACTTACTCGTGTTAAATATGTAATATTTGTCCGGCTTAGAGCTGTTTCAGTGCTTCACGCACCATCATCAGAGCCTACTAGATCGCGGCGTCATCTCGAACCTCTCTGCCTGTTAATAATTATATGAATAACAGGAAATAAAATAATTTGGAAGCAGACAAGCTCAAAATTTGAAAAGTAACCTACAAATTGAATTTCATATCCTGGAATTTTTCATGACACAAACTACCAAGGAGGTAACAAAATCACCCCTCTTAATTAACGCAAATTACTTGTTAAAGCCGATTAATTATGTTATTCTTAGTTTTGAAAATGTTAGTAGACATATAACGGACAAATATATAGGATTTCAAAAATAAATATGGAGAAAAATAAAAATAATATTAAAAAATCATCAGTGGGGTAATCCTATTACCCCCTCCCCCTTGGTACCATGAGAGTTAGACAATACATTGTAATTATGCCAACAACGTTTTCATGATATGCTGGCTGCAGATCATGTAGGCAGTGGAACTGAACCCATTTTCTTAGAATCGAATTACCCAGAATCTCTTCCTCGTTGGTTCCGCCAGTACATGTCATACATAATGGAGGAAAGTGCAGTGTCTTACTATATAGCTATGTCCAGTCATCTGGACAAAGCAGTGTTCGCTGCTTGTTCGACATCACCGCAAGATCCCTGTTCCCTACATTTTTCATCTGCTAACATACAGTACTTCAGTTAACCAGGCTATATTGGAATGGAGAAAGTACAAGCGACAAAATCCATTAGAGCTCTGGACTCCGGGAACCAAAGGAGAGGTGCAAAAATAATTTCCAATAACTGTTTCAAATTTTACTTACGTGTAATTGTCGTCTGGATGGGCAGAAGAGAAGGCTTGCTGATGTTACCTCTACCAGATTAAATAGATAGACGGACGATTTTCAAGTGCTATAAACTATACATGTATACTATTAATAAATCTGTAACCAAAATTTTTGTGTAATTTTCGATTTTTCAAGTATAATTGGTGTTGACATATATAATTAACTATCCTGGGATCAAAAATCGAGTTTCTTTACATTTTTGTTTCTATGTAAGCAACAGTAACAAATTATAAATGATACTCGGGAGGAAATTAAACACAGAATAAATATGGGAAATGCCTGTTATTATTCGGCTGAGAAGCTTTTATCATCAAGTCTGCTGTCAAAAATATCTGAAAGTTAGAATTTATAAAACAGTTATATTACCGGTTGTTCTGTATGGTTGTGAAACTTGGACTCTCACTTTCAGAGAGAAACATAGGCTAAGGGTGTTTGAGAATAAGGTGCTTAGGAAAATATTTGGGGCTAAAAGGGATGAAGTTACTGGAGAATGGAGAAAGTTACAAAACACAGAGCTGCACGCATTGTATTCTTCATCTGACATAATTAGGAACATTAAATCCAGACGTTTGAGATGGGCAGGGCATGTAGCACGTATGGGCGAATCCAGAAATTCATATAGAGTGTTAGTTGGGAGGCCGGAGGGAAAAAGACCTTTAGGGAGGCCAAGACGTAGATGGGAGGATAATGTTAAAGTGGATTTGAGGGAGGTGGGGTATGATGATAGAGACTGGATTAATCTTGCACATGATAGGGACCGCTGGCGGGCTTATGTGAGGGCGGCAATGAACCTTCGGGTTCCTTAAAAGCCATTTGTAAGTAAGTAAGTATAATCTATACATATATTCTATAAATCTATAACCAAATTTTTCTGTAATTTTCTGTTTTTTCAAGAATAATTGTTGTTGACACGTATAATTAACAACCCTGAAACCAAAAAATCGAGTTTCTTTAAATTTGTGTTTGTATGTATGTCTGTCTGTCTGTCTATCTGGATGTTTGTTACCTTTTCACGCGATAATAACAAACGATTTCTATGAAAATTGGGATATAAATGAAGTTCGTTCTAACTTAGACTTTAGGCTATATGTCATTCAAATGTCTTTATTTAAAATGGGGTCATAACGAGACTTGAATTCAATAAATCGAAATTTTTTCCTTTATTATTGCTTTTCATTAAAAATGTCACATAACAAAAGTTTCTTCAATACCGATTTCCGATATATTTTATTCTGTGCAAAAGTTTGATAGGATTGATATTTAATGAGATATAAGAGTTTTAAAATAACAATACATATTATCATCGCGGCCTCTGACTAATAGGCTATAATGAAATGAAAACAAATGACTCCGTCTGTTTAAGGCGGCCTTGCACGTAACAAACATAGAATATTATTCATTTAACACTCTTTTGAACGGATATATTTGTATTCAATGGTGGAAATATATAAACGTTTATTAATGTTAATATACAGAGAACGTTTGTACGAAGTAATCTCAGAAGCTACTTAACCGATTTGGATAATTCCTGAACTATTTGAATGTGTAGCTTCTCTAGATGAAAGTAATGCTATATGAGGACGGTTAAGATCAAAATAGATACTTACGCATAGAAAACTTGATATTTTGTCGTAATGTATTGTATTACTAGATTATTTAAACTTTATTGGGTCCAAATAAAATACTCTAATTTTATACACTTCAGTTTCTTTTTGTCCACAGAACATAATTGTATTTTTAAGAGTTTTGTCGTAAAGATGAGTATTTTTACATGGCCAAAAATACAGCACACAATTATGGAGTAAAAATTAGTCTTTTACAGTTGAGCTCACTGGAGCCGAGTTATTTTATAAAGTGTCACAAAATTGCCTTCCTGCGCTCATAATTTATCCATAATCGTTTCCTGTGTTTCTTAAAATAATATTTATGTACCACATTAATTTTTAATACAGTGGTGTACAGCCGAGCGAGTTGACTCAGACGGTAGGGTTTGAGACTCGCGTTCGGGAGGTCATGGGTTCGAACTCTGTGTTCGACCATCCTGACTGGGGATTTTCATAATTTCCCTTACCCTAGTCATAAAGGTAAATGCCAGATTTAAAATTGACATGCCATGATTCATCACCGCCTTAATTACCAATACGATAAACCTTAATCAAAATCTGTAATCAGTAACATGAACACAAGCCATCTGCAACACAATAGAAACATATGAAAACGGCCTACTGGCATACTCACACATTCTAAACACGCGACATGACCACTGATGTTAAAGCGTATATAATGGACTTAACAAAGGAAAGAAAGTTGCACAGTCAGGCCAACATAAAAAATTATGCTATATATCAAACAATTTAAATCTTTTTATTCAATCTTATGGCTTAACACTAATATAATATAAAACAAATTAATTCAATGTTTTATATATTTACATCGTATTGTGTCATCATACAAACGTTTTCGCCCTCATGGGGCATCTTCAGGTACGAAGTGTTTACAATATTAATCTAAAATCAATTAAAATAATTTGGCCATGAGGGCGAAAACGTTTGTATGATGACACAATACGATATAAATATATAAAACATTGACTTAATTTGTTTTATATTATATTAGTGTTAAGCAGTAATACTGAATAAAAAGACTTAAATTTATTGATATACAGCTTAGCTGACCATTCCAAAATGAATTGTAAATTATAAAAATTATGTTTCGTACACAATCCACTCTATATCGACATTAATTTGATAATCTGAGTGTGATGTATTAAAGAATGCATTCAAGACTAATTTAGAAAAATATTAAATGAAATATCCTTGTACCGTTCATAATGTTCAATGAATAGCAAAGAAAGAAGATCAGAAATCTTCTGAATGCAGTAGGGCTATTATCAAACGATGATGTAATTCCTTTTGAAGAATGAGATCACAATGATGCAGAAAACTGTGAATTTAGTGACCATGTGACTGAAAGTGGACAATCTGACAATGACGGCAGTGGTGAAAATAATGGCAAGATTAGTTAATGAAGTATTATTAAATGATGAAGTAATTATTTGTGGGGGAACTCAGATCACAGTAAAACAGAATTGTGAAGTTAGTGTTCATGTGACGCAAGTGAATAATCTGACGGTGATGTTGGCTTTATACATTTGAAGCATTCTTATGTCCTTAACCATTAAATTGACGAATTATCCTACAGAATACATTTTAATTTATGCTCTAATTTTAATAAAATAACAAAAGAAATTGATAGGAAATTATAAACTGAAGCAATATTACAGAATTATATAAAACATTGAGTTAATTGTTTTCTTTACAGTCCGCCGAGGTTTAAGAAATACCAGTATGAGAGTATGAGACAAACTTCTTTCAATTTAAGGGTGTAGTCAAATGTAAAATGTGCAAGAACCAATTCATGGGTCAGCACCAAAAAGAATTTGTTTTCTTCAGAATATATTAATGCAATGAAGATGTCCTGCAACCTTACTGCAGTGCGCTCCGTTCCTGGCAGAGCTTTCAGTACGACCCGTTGCCGTCAACCAGGCTGCAACGAGACAGAAACTCTTGGCCACGTGTTGGGCTTTTATCGGAAAGGAGCGTTATTGCGTAACAACAGGCATCATAGAGTCCGTGGAGCTATCTCCTGTCTTCTTCGGAACAATGGTTGAGAAGTTCATGAAGAGGTCCACTGTATTTCTGAAGACGACTCTCACAGAAAAGCGGATATAATAGCAAAAAACAGGCAACAACAAAAGGCTATTATAACTCAGATCCAACTATACGCATGGAGATAGATCTAAACCAAGTTCATCAGGTTGATCATGAAAAGAGGGCCATTTATGAACCCTGTATTCCCTACCTTAGTGCCAAGTATAACATCCCTCACTTCAATTGGTCAGTGACAGGTTTATTTTTTGGTGCTCGTAGTTCTTTACCAAAATTTACATATAATGCTTTAAAACAAGTATCAATATCATATTTTGAAATTCAAAAAATCTTCTCGCAAATTGTTAAAGACGTCCACACCTGTGGAGTAACGGCTAGAGCAAGCCGTGAAACCAGGTGGCCCGGGTTCGATTCCCGGTTCGGGCAAGTTACCTGGTTGAGGTTTTTCCGGGGTTTTCCCCTCAACCCAATATGAGCAAATGCTGGGTAACTTTAGGTGCTGGACCCTTGACTCATTTCACCGGCATTATCACCTTCATCTCATTCAGACGCTAAATAACTTAAGATGTTGATAAAGCGTCGTAAAATAACCTACTAAAAAAATAAAAATTCTTAAAGATTCCCTGCAGATTATACAATTTCATTTGTACCACGCAGAAGGCCTTAATTAAGGATATGCCAATTTTAAATAAAATCTTTTATTTATAAGTATAATTTTATAGTCATCTAAGATTTTATTTTATAATTGATAATCAATGGTGCTTAATTATTACATTTTATTTTATAACAATATTCATATTTAATTAATTATATTTATTTGCTATTAATTTCCGGATCCTCGTGGTCATCCTTAATTAAGGCCGGACGAGTTACCTTCTCTCTCTCTCTCTCTCTCTCTCTCTCTCTCTATCTGGTTTGAAGTTGGGCCATTGTGGTACTCTGAATATCCCACATACCTACCTATGTAACTTTCACTTATATACCTAATTAAACGTTAAATATAGAGCCATTTTCCCCAAATTCATTCGGAATTAATTTACATTACCTAATTTGTACAACTTTATCCACAACTTCACATTTTTGACATTCCACGTATTATTATTATTATTATTATTATTATTATTATTATTATTATTATTATTATTATTATTATTGAATTAGTAGCATACTAGCAGTATAAATTATAGCACTCGGGGAAAGTTTTCACAACTCATTTTTTTGTCCAACAAAACGAACAAAACAAACAAAATATTTCGGAGCTCTTACAAAGGCAATATTTTGGCACACAGCTTCAGGTATGTTATTAAAATATAACCTATTTTCAATATTTTTAGCTATGGAAAGACATTTTTTGAAGGTCGATAAAGACAATCCGATTCTTGTATACCAGTTAATTACGGTCCCACAACAAATTAGAAATGTTTCATTTGGTCGCTGCAGGATAGAGTCACAGTCAATACCTCCTGTCTGTTGTTTTTATTTAAACTGTGCTTAAGGGCAATCAATGGACCTAAAAAAAGCTATATTATTGTAATAAAATTGCTGGGGGTTTTTTGACAGGGATAAAAAGGGATTGTTCCAATTAACGTTCACTGTGTTGGTTGCGTGTTTTGACTATTTGATTTTGAACAGTATGGCGTAGCGATAACTGCGTACCCCCGGGCCACCCTTAATTAGCGTGGTGCACAGTACAGAAAGTTGCTCTCGTTATAGCTATGGTCTGCGGCCGGGGGCAAACAGCAACGTTACAAAATTCCCTCCCTTTTACTTCATCTGGCTACAACAGATTACACAAACCGATTGCAGCTCGCTTAGGCGAAATATGGGGAAGAGCGAGATGTACAACTTGTGTAACTCGAGGACAACCTTCAGTTATTTCATGTCTGAAAGCTGTTAAATTATTGATGTGTGCATAAGATTTGAATATTCTGATCTCCATTATGTTTTCATAACATCGCAGAAGCTCCGATCACAACACGTAGTCCTGCATTTGCAACCAGCTGACCTTACGTCCTCATGCTTCTGCAGAGATGTACTATCATCCATCTAGAACGAGGTAACGTGTCAGGACGGTGATCTCTCCAGTCGGAACATCGGTCCCATACATTGGCCGAAATTTCATGAACAATTTCCCTACCCATGAGGACTGGAACGCGATCTTATTCCGAAACGTGAATCCAGGCAGTTATATTATTTTATTACTGATGTCTTGGATAATGAAGCTACTGGGCGGGAATATAAATATATCATTTAGATTTTAGGTACCGGGACTGAAAATAATAAGGCTGCATCATGGATGCATGGATGGACGGACGTGATGGATGGATGGATGGATGGATGGATCGATGGACGGACGGATGGTTGTGATGGATGCACGGACGGATGGATGTGATGGATGGATGAATGGATGGTTGGATGTGATGGATTGATGGATGGATGTGATGGATGGATGGATGGATGGATGGATGGATGGATGAATTTGATGGATGAACGAAATGTATGGGTGGACGCATGTGATGAATGAATGGATGACTGGATGAATGGATGGATGGATTTGATGGATGGATGGATGAATGAATTGATGACTGGATGGATGGATGTGATGGATGGACGGATGGATGGACGAAATGTATGGGTGGACGGATGTGATGAATGAATGGATGACTGGATGGATGGATGGATTTGATAGATGGATGGATGTGAAGGATAGCTAGATGGGTGTAAGCTTGATGGATATGATGGATGAATGGATGGATATGATGAATGGATGTGATTGATCGATGATTTGATTGATGTGATGGATGGATGTGAAGGATAGCTAGATGGATGTATGCTTGGATGGATATGTTGGATGGATGTGATTGATCGATGATTTGATTGATGTGATGGATGGAGGGATGTGATTGATGGATGGATGGATGGATGGATGGATGGATGGATGGATGGATGGATGGATGGATTGATGGATATGGTGGGTGGATGGATGGATGTCATGAATGGATGTGATGGCTGGATGTATGTAACGAATGGATCTGATGAATGGATGTGATGGATAAATGGATGGATGTATGTGATGAATGAATGAATGAATGGATGGATGGATGGATGGATTGATGGATAGATGGTGATGGATGGTTTGATGCATGGTGATGGAGGGGTGTGATGGATGGATGAAGGTGATTGATGGATGGATGTAATGAATGTGATGGATGGACGAAGGAATGGAGAAAATGCCAGGACAAACATTTAAACGTTACACGAAAATGGCAGAAGAAACATTTAAACGTTACATGTAAATGCATTTTTTCTTTTTGAAAGGAATTTAATAATGTATATTTAAAAATTTGTTCCAATTGAATTTCATTCTCGACATCGCAAAGAGTTCACGTAGTCCTAACTGTCCCAGTTTCAATGTTAGTAGTACCAGACCGGGAAAAGTAAACAAACCCTAGCCTGTTCCCCCATCTCCGTCCAACACTCTCGTATCAGTCAACCTGTGTCTCCTCCATCGGGACCTGAACTTCCAAGTCTAATGATGACATTACCTTTGGAAAGTGGCGTGCATTGTCTGACATCATCTTTAATGAGTGACTATGAATGCCAGGACGTTACAACATTCAAAATCATCAAGAATCACCCGAACACAAAAATCACATTGTGACACGATCACTATTATCTGTCACAGCGATTTCCCGGAGCTGTGATGGCAAAATGCTGTCACACCTTAGTCTGTGACTGAGCGCTAGCATTATGAAAATTTTGGTGGACAAAGACATTGCAAGGGCCTTTTCTCAGATTACTCCTGTTTCTCTTTTCCACTTTGTAAATATTCTCCACAATTCCCTCATTCCATCTATCATCTACAATGGTATAAATAGGCTGGAGTGAAGTCTTGAGAATAACACGGGTTTCCTACATTGATTTATGGTTTAAGAACTTGGAACTCCGAGGCATGGTGTTTATCAGATACATACTGTATATATGAAGAGAAAATTGAGAATGTGGATAGAACATTTTGTAGTATTTCGGGGGTGAATTTAGCACGGGCTTCAATGATACGGTTCTTTAAATGTTCCACATTCTCAATTTTCTCTTCATCCTACCAAGCTCTTTATGTAACACCAAAAAAAAGAATCAAGGGATGTTAAATCTGGAGACTTGACCGGCCATTCTATTGGTCCACGTCGACCAATCCAATATCCAGGGAACTGTTCGTCTAATCTGCTGCAACATATATGTGGCATAACCTACCAGAATGAAGAACGATATCAATTCTTTCCTCTTTCGATAATGTCATCACGAAAATCATTAAATTTGTTATAGGAAAGCTTCAAATAATCACAACAATGCATTGAAACTGTCATAGGTTAGCCAAACAGTAAAGCAGGAAAAGTTAATAACCAGAATTGCATGAAAACACCATTTCCAAAGCCTCCTTAGTACCGTACCATGTAACAAAATATCTGTAGACGAAGGAACTAATGTTTGTGTCAATATGACAGTTATCTTTAAATAAATTGAAAACGATTAGATATACTATCTCAAAACGGATTTCACCATTGTTTTTCTCAAAAACTCTTAAATGATTTTGAGTACCTACATGATCCCCTTTCTATAAAAATTTCAAATTTTCATTCAAAATGACGGCTTTTGAGATCGTTGAAGGCTAGAAACGAATGTGTCACTGGTAGAGCATTTGGTCTTACAAATACTGGTAACACCTATAGTAATCGAAAATCAAGCATATGGAAGATATTTATATGGTTCCAGACGTTTGATTCACCTTGCATTTTTACACCAATTAATCTGAAACTTTCGTCACATATTTGTTACAATGTGGATATTCAATACACAAATTTTCATTTGATATTTCAATTAGTTTACTTATAATTAATTTTTGTTTTTTTTTCTAATATTGAATTATAATAATTGTCCCAATTTTTAAAGTTTACATACATTTTATTTAAATTTATTTTTAATTTATTCCTGATAGATACATGTAGAATATGACACCTACTTTTCATATTTCTCCAAATCTTTTTACAGAAAAAATACACTTTTAGTTATTAATTTGTCAATTATTTAAAATTTATCACATTACCTAAACATAGCGATTTGAAGATTTCCAATAACAGAAGAAAGCACATATGTCAATTTACTTTGTGCGAGATCGTGTGTATTTGCTTGGTTTCCGCACAAACCCAATCCGCGGAAAGTCTAAAATTCCACAATCAGTATTCACAACCTAACACACATAACAATTTTCCTCTTCTTACCGCTTAAGTGACATATTGATTTTACTGCTTTAGGCTTTTAACACACATTATTTTAGAGACGTTCAATATAGTAATAATTATATATTGGAAAATTACCACTGCAATTTCACCTGAAGTGCACTGTTAATTATTGTTTCTAAATATTTGCAAAAATTAAGTAAACTCTACAACTCCACTAAAGTTACTGCATTCGTGATGTAAGTAACATTAACCCTTTCTTACCTATAGATACCATATGGCAATAATTAACATTATAGCATTTATATACGTGTGTGTTACATATGAAGGCAAATTTTGCTGGATAACTTCTATTTCAATACATTCTCATCAATCTAGTTTTGTTTCAAATGTTGCCACTCCCGTAACTTGGTCACTGAATTAGTCCTAATACAGCTATTTGTTTCAACATGGATTGCTTGTAAATTTAATTTGGGTTAGAAAGGGTTAAGGAAGCCGTGAAAAAATCAACAAGATTCCAGACTCATTACATAACCTTACCGTTTGTTTTAAGTTCGCATTTATAGACTGGGGGGGGGGGGGAAGACAGACGTATATCACGGCCTGCTGGAGTATAGTAAACACAGAAAACATTTTAAAGCAACAATGTTGATGATAGATATTTTTGTTTTGCAAATTTGCCGTCATTGAACAGAAACCAAGATGGAGATTTCATTGCAACTAATTATAAATTCCTCTTTCAAGTATGTAATAAACGATCTTCGCACAAAATAATGTACGATACACGAGCGGTATGTTTTCTTTCAATTCTCGGAAATTAAAAAAGCTCAACTACGTTTCGCTTTTTCAAAATTTTCCTCGAACATGAAAACTTCAACATACCGCTCTTGTAACGTATATTACTATTGCATGCTTCCGTGTACTTCTGTAGGCCTACAAAATTTCACTGATTCTGGAGAGAATTGCATTCATTAGAGCATTTCGAATGTTACAAATTGTTGAAAATTGGAAAATAAAAAAAAGTAGTATCAAAGTACAGCCTGTATTATCTGTGTTCTTCCTTCCAATACGAGTCTACCAGACAAATTTTTCTCCTACATACAAACGAGAAGTATGAAATGAATGAAAAGTAAAACTTGTTAGAATGAAGAAGTAAATTTGTCTAAATGACAGCTGAGTATCAGTTTAAAGGGCTGCAGCCCCACGCACGCTGGTCCCTTTAATTTCTTCCTGAGGGGCTTTAAATTGTAATAGAGCTGAAAAATAATCACAGATTTGGAAAACTGAAACATTACTTCATTTTTTTTAATTGAAATCAAAATTTCCGTTTTTTAATTATTTTTCCGTTATTTCTACCGATCCACAGCCATGTTTCTAGTCTTTTTGTTAATTTTGATAGTAACGTACTACAATATAATAAAATAAAAGATCAAACTTCCATGTGAATAAAGTACAGGGACATCATTTTATTTTTACTTGCATTTTTATTGTACCTGCATTTCTGAATGTACTTCACTCTCACCCCTTCACTAATGTCCTTGCTCCCGTCAGACACACAAACTTACGGCCGCTGATGCATTCGAAGTCTTCAAGCAGTGAAGTAAACACTGCAGTGTATAGTGTGTTTCATAAATATGATTGCGTTTTCTATAGAAGAAAGAACCTATATTAATAATATCGTACTAAAAATTATATTCAAGAAACGATAAATTCAATTTCATAGACTATGCTTCAAAATGTTTTAATAATATGCGTACTGAATTGAAGCCTGCATTGTAATGAACGGCAACAATTTTCAGCAACTTGTTTAACAATTCAGATTAGCTTTTTTTGAATTGAGATGGCTAGAAGCAAAGGAATGCTAGTGATATTTGTAATAACATGAGTTAAGTGCATCCAGTGTAAGCTAAAGTATCTAAAATTTTAGTGGCAAAGGGATATTTTAATCGCATCACATATTAAAATTTAAATAAAAATTTCACCGATTTTACGAAAGCTTAAATATTTAAACCCCATTTTCTCAAAAGTAACTTAAGTGCACTTACAGCCCTTTACTTCTGACCCCCTCAATTTAAATGCTCTCTCTATATTGTATGTTAACACCAATAATTAATATGCTAAGTAAAGTAGACATTACATAATGAACATAGCCGCCTGAAAAGTTCAGTTTTAGAAAAAAGAAGTTACTACTCTACTGTATTTTGATAAATTCCGTAAAAGTGATGATCAAACTGAAAATCGTAATATCGTATTTCCCTACAACATAAATGGATACACTACTTTTGTCTCCTCCTAAACCTAGTAAAATGATTTGTTTACATATTGCACTAGTAACATCAAACTCCTGTAATGGAAGGGGGCAACAGTGTTTCCGAGTATAGCCAGGTTAATGTTAAAAATGTTGGTAAAAATAAAGTGATGTCCCTGTATATGTTCAGATAGTGATACAGTTTCACTTTAAATGTAGGCCATAAGCAAAATATACTGCAGTCGAATTGCATTCTACGGTGTCAGTCTTTGCTTATTCTAATAGTACTATTGTTATGGTATACGCAATAGTTTACGTCGTTGAAGAAAGCTTGAAAAATGAACTGACGCAAGTTTCACGTCGAGCTGTTTCGCCACCAGAGCTCCAAGTTTGAGTGTATGTAAAGCAGGATGACGTAACATATATCTCAAGTGACCATGGCGCATTCTGGCGACGTGCTTTGTACTCCAACTTTCCTCTCTGATCGTATATTCTGATTTGGGCAACTGTACTGCTTCTAGAGCGAATAGATTCGCTCAGAATTTAAAATGTCCTACTTCGATCGAACTACATGTGATGTAAAGGGAACATATTTGTCTGTTCATGAAAAAGTAACCGACAGAATTCTTTCAAAACAAGCATAAACATTTTATACTGTCCTACTGTTGTATTTAAAATACATTTCAACGGAACTTTGATGTACTTGTGATATACTTCGAAACTCTTAAGTACACTGTATCCTTTATTTCTACATCTGAAACGCATATAATATACACATTAAAGGGAATGAAACATTTGTTCAAAACAAAACTCATATATTTTACAATTCATTTTGAAAATGTTTGAGATAAAACTTTGGATGATATCAATGAATGTGTTTCGTTTCAGTCAATGACTTGTCATACCAAACTACATTTTCTTTCTAAATACTCCCAAATGCCACACAACTGACGGATTAAAACACAGCATGAATTTTGGACCCAAAATATATAATACATTGATCAGAGCTCACCCTGAGCTAAGTACACTTAACAGACATATATTTAAGAATTTAGTTTAATCCCAGAACAATTTGGATTTAGGACAAATAACGGCATGGGAAATGCAACATTTAGTTTAACTGACAAAATTCTGGAGGCAGTTAATAAAAAATTACAAGTTGGAGGGATTTTCTGTGATTTATCCAAAGCATTTGACTGTATAAATCATAAAATTCTGATAGATAAATTAGATTATTAAGGAATTAAAGGTGTTGCACACCAATGGTTTCACTCACATCTCATAGATAGGAAACAAAGTTGAAACCAATACAACTATGAAATCTACATCGACATGGGGAACTATTAATAATGGAAATCCTCATGGATCAATATTAGGTCCCCTACTTTTATAGTGTTTATAAATGATCTTGCCGTCATAATAAAGATGTAGGTCATCACATATTATTTGCAGATGACACAAGTATAGTAATTACAGCCAATAACTCCAACACATTCCAATCTTCAACAGAGAAAATTCTCTTCAAAATATGTGATTGGTTCTCAGTCAATAAATTGGTATTAAATTGTAACAAAACTAACATAATTCAATTTAAATCCTGTTCATATTCAACGTCGCAAATTTCTAGCGCTATAATTAACGATATATCCCTATTAGAAACATTAACAACCAAATTTTCTTGGCTTAAAAATCGATAACGTGTTCAATTGGAAAAATCATATTAAAGAAATTACCCCCAAACTAAATTCAGCTTGTTTTGCTATTAGATCTATGCAAAAGATAGTAAATATCAATACCTTAAAACAATATACTTTGCATACTTCCACTCGGTAATGAGTTTTGGAATAATATTCAGTGGAAATTCCACAGATAATAACAGTACATTTCTATTACAAACAAGAGTAATTAGATTAATAATAGGTGCCAAATCTAGGGAATCGTGTAGGACTATGTTAAAAAAACTACAAATAATGCCCATGGCTTGTCAGTATATCTTTTCATTAATAATCTTCCTCGTGTGTAATCGTGAAAACTTTGTAACTAATTCAAGAGTTCATAGTATAAATAGACGTCAAAAAATGACTTTCATACTCCATCGGCAAGTCTATCGTGCTATCAAAAAGGAGTGCGTTATATGGCAGTAAAAATTTTTAATAGCCTCATTATCGATATAAAAATGAAACTCAGAACTTAAGATTATTTAGGGCCAAATTAAAGAAGTACCTAATTTCTCACGCCTTCTATTCTGTAGGTGAATTCATGATATTCAATAACACTTCATGAAATTGATACTAAAACTTTGTGTTGTACTAGTAGACTATATTGTAAATCTCGTCTGTATATATTTAATCTAGACTGTGACTATAAATTAAGATTTTATAATAGTATTAAGTTTTTTGACTTGTTTCATATTCTAGACGTAAGCAATATATGAATACCATGGAATATTAATAAATACAACACAATACAATTGAAGGAATTAATCCTTCATATTAGCCTACATACTTTATGATTTGTATAAACGTTTTCGTTGGACTTGCAACATCATCAGATACATAAAATTTTTATTGTATTAACCTCAGCTATAAGTAGAGCGGATATTAATAAATATTAAAGATGAATACTAAAACTAGGTTAAAATTAAAAAAATTAAAACTGTAACACATTTTGAAATATTTGTGAATTTACGTTTAATCAAGCACAGTACAGTAAATTCTCTGTGATCCGTTGCCATGTCGTCCTTCCGCTTCTTCGTCCTGCGTTCACGTGATTTCATAGGCCACGCCTTACTGCAAGACGGTACGGAAATTAGTTAACTATCCCTCCTTGCATAATTGATATGAGTAAATATGATAAGAAAATATTTGTGAACATTTGAATAATACAGTAATTAAATCACCGATTACAATACAGTGAAACCTGTCTAAAGCGGCCATCTGAAGTTACCTTGTAAAATGACCGTTTTATCGGTTGCCGCTGGATTAAGGTTGCGGTTTTTTATGAATCAACATGAAAGTACTGAATTTCACTGACTTTTTAGGACTGTGCGCGTACAACAATCATGCATATTAATGTCAGTCTCTTCCATTCTTGCAACTAGTCTTTTCAAAACTCGCTTGCGGTACCTCAGTTTAAATGACTGGATAATACCTTGATCAAGGGAATGGAGGTGTGATGTCGTATTGGGGAAAGAAACGCCAATTTCACGGATCACATTGCGATTTTGTCGTTTAATCTTGGAATTGAAATCGCATAGTTAATTCTCAAACAATGATGTCATCCAAGCTTTATTGTTGGCAGTCCACTTCACCTCCAAGAACCCCATGTCAACATTTTTCAAACATCTCGGTTTCAATGATTTCCCTATCATTAAGAGTGGTTCTTTTTCTCCTGCAGCATTAAAACAAAAGAGCAGGGTTATTCTGTCTTTTGCCAACTTCCTCCCTTTACACTCTTTTTTCTTAAAACTTAAGTTTTGTTAGGGAGGGCCCTGAAAAAAAAAAAAAAAAACCTGTTTCGTCAATACTGTAAATGTCTCTGAATTCATATTCCGCAAGAATTGAATGCAGTCTATTTTTTTTCATTCTTCAATAACATTGGTTGCAATGTCACCTCCTTCACCAGACACAGAACGAAATGTAATGTTATGCCGTTTTCTAAAGCACTCTAACCACCTATTACTAGCAATGAAATTGCTTACATTGCGTTCTTTGGCAATTTCTAGAGCTTTCTCTTGAATCATATGTCCACTTACTGGCAATTTCTTCGCCCTCGCACACTTGAACCATTCGGAAATGAACTCATTCACATTACTAAACACAGATTCTGTCTTCCTCACATTCTTTTAATATTTCATCTTTATTCTTAATTATACCATTTATTTGTGTCCTTCCACATTTGAATATTTCTGCAATTTTTCTCGCAGATATTTCCTTCTCACTTTCTTCAATCATTTTTTGTCTCACCTCTAAACTTAACACTACTCTAGATTTACTGTTAGACATGATTTCTCTCTCAAACTAACTTCACAGTTCCTCTGAATGAAGTGAATGAAAAGAAGAAAAATTCGTAAAAGCTGGTCCATATAGAGAAAGACAGAAAGAGGAGAACAAAAAAATCGAATAATTGACTACCTAAAACATACTGTGACATTTTCGATAGAAAAAGTCCGTGTTTCAATCCTTGGAAAGCAAATAAGAATTTATAGCTGTGTAGGGTCGGAGTGGAATGTGACAAAAGAGTCATGAAACAGTAACCAACTAACCCCAAGATACGGAGGGTGTACTGTTGTACACTTAGCTATTCGTTCTTGTCCTCTAACTGTCGAAAAAATAGGTCAGACAATATCCGTGAATAGATTTTTTGTTGGACAGTGACTGTTATAGTCATGTTCCAATCCAAATAGACCCCGGCCGCTGGCCGGCGCATGAAGTGGCCGCTAAATAGAGAGAGAATTTGTATTGATCTTATGGAAAATGCAATTGGTTCCAGAGAAAATTGGCCTTTTGGCCAGGTGGCCGTTTAAATGAAGTGACCGCAAAGGCAGGTTTCACTGTAGTTACAATCAGTATGTTTTCAAATTTATTCCAATTAACATCAAGGGAAGCTTATTTGCCCCTGATGCATTGTAGCAAGCTAATACAGTCACACGTTGTTTTTGGATTTTGAAACCAGACGCAGTTTTTTATGATGTGTATTCTAAAGTTCCTTTCCGTTAATATTTGATATTTAAACAGGTTTCGTCAGAATTGTATATCTGCTGGAGAGATAATTCTAGTTTACTTACCAAATCTCGGAATGTAGTTTTATATTCTTCAGCTGCAACAGTATCAGTTGACATCCTCTCTCCTCAAATTGCAAGCGGACGAACACCGTACTTTTCCCTCCACATTGACAACCACCCATCACTAGCAGAGAAATCATCGCCTCCATGTTTCTTAAGCATATCAAGCGCTTTCTCTTTCACAATCGGACCAGATATTGGAGTACCTTTCCTTATTTGTTCTTGAAGCCATAGAAACAGTTCCTTATAGTACAGGGACATCATTTTATTTTTACTAACATTTTTAATATTAACCTGGCTATACCTTTCTATTAACGATTGAAACAGGAAACACCGTTTGCTACCTTTTCCACGACTGGAGTTCGATGATACTGGCGTAAAATACAAACCACTTTACTAGGTATAGGAGGGAAGAAAAGTAGTTCATCCATTAATGTAAACTAGGAAATATCGCAATTTTGAGTTTGATAATTTTCATTAGGTTTTTGTTTAATCAAAATACAGTACTGTATTAACACTTAGTGTTTTCACACACGAATTCAGCTATCCATTCGGAAGTATTAATTATACAGTGTACTATATATTGTACTGTTACAGCAAATAGCGTACAATATAGAGAATGAAGTTAAATTGAAAAATAATCTTAATATGGATATTTAAACACATTTTAGAAAATGGTGGCCGTTCATTTTGGTATAGGCTTCAGTTCTTTTGTGCATATTATCGCACTATAGACTATTGCATCTAAATCCAATTACCAGTTTCGTCCTTCGTACGAGTAAATCATGTTGAAATAATTCTGTACCTACTCTATAAAAGAGTATCTTACGTACTGTAAATTCAATCTTCACTTCTGCCCGATCCGAAAAGATAAAATCACTCAGAAATGCTATCTACTGTCCGTTCAAGTGGTTTTGTCGCAGCTTTGTAGAAAGGGGGGAGAATCACGTGACAGTTAATTACTTAACGAGGCCCTTTTATTAAGTTATTTTATACACTTGAATAATATTACGTAGACGTCCAATTCCTAACAGAAATTAATGTTTTCAGAAATGAGCTAAGATAGCCCAGCTACTAGACTTAAGAGAGGGGCGAACAGTAGCAGGTGGGGGAAACCGGGATGCGACATAGGGAAACGGACGGCAGTACCCGTACGAAAATATGATTCAATATTGAAAGCTCTTTCGTCACTGGAAAACGCGAACATATTTCTGGAACCTACTATACTCTCTAACTCAGTACTGCTTACGCGGCCTCGGCTCTGTGTCGTGAACGGTTGGAAGTTTACTAGTAGAGCGGGTGGGAGTGAAGTACATTCCAAAACTCAGGTACAATAAAAATAGAAGTAAAAATAAAATGATGTCCCTGTATTTGAAAACACTAGGCTACTTCAATGTACGGCGCTAGCCATTAGAGCTCCTGGATGCACAATATTCTTCCAATGTAGCCCGATTACGCTTCCAGTCATAAATTGTACTCCTCGGGATACCAGAAATAGTTTCCCCTTCATCCAGCCGCTTCAAAATATCCAATTTGTCTTTTAAAATAACCAAACTTCGAGCGTTTATCAGTAAATGTCTTAGAAAGCATAGTGAACTTCTTCCACACACAACCTGTGATTTACTGAAAGCACGACGGGGTTGCAAATAGGGGGAGGAAAAAAGTACATGGCAGGGAGGAAGAAGGCACGTACTGTACTGTGAGTAGCCAATAATAATTACCTACCCTACTGTCCGGATGAGAGAGAAGTTACTGTATTTGTGTAAATTGTTAACTTGTATGTGAGTGAAAATTCGTTTACATTTTTGTTTACATGACAAAATAGTTTGTATTCTACAGGATGATTCACGAGGAAAAGTAAAAAAAATTAGGATACGATATCTTAGGCCATTTTGAGTGAAAATATTCATATGAACATAGGTCCGTTTTCGAACGATGGCGGAGCTAGATGCGTTGTTTTAACTCTGCAAAGAGTACTTGAGGTCATTTCTCCTCAATGGGAGTGATTGTTACTGCAATCATCCACACAGAAGACTTGCGAGAGGAGAATGTAAACAAAAACGTCTCATCAACGAATGAAATTACGATCAACGACGTTGTAACTTATCAACTATGCTATTAACTTTCGTTAGTGTTATTAATGACATGAACGTAATATTGGCGTCATTAGTCCTGAGAATCGCCATGGGATTTTCTGGGATTCTTCTTGCAGTTGGAAAAATATAATTTCGGAAAAACAAACAATCAGCCATGAAAATCAGAATTAGTGAAATTCGAATCTAAACCAGTTCGGGCATATACGTTTATTACTTTGAAAATGCAAAATCGAGTTAATAAACAGCAAATTCCGATCGAGAAGCATGCGGCAGAACGACCCCGTCCCGGTGGATGACGAAAGGTGAAGATAGAGGAATGACCGTGAGTAGTCGAGAGGGGAAAAGTTGCATGAACGTATGGAAGAAATCTGTAGTGACGTCACCACAAGGTCACAACAAGAGTGTAATGTGTCAAACGAATAGGAGCGGTAATGTAGACGTGTGTGGTGTCAGCGAAAGAAATGTAGGCAACGTGAGACAACAGCTGGGAAAGGTTAATGTGCAAAAGAAAGTCGATAGGGATAAGGCGGAGAGCAGCAAGGATAAACCAGCATACAATCTAAGGAAATGGTGTGTCAGTGGAATGAAGGATTAATTAAGGGTGCAGTGAATATGGGTGAGCAGTGTTTTAGTATGAGAAGGGTCATGATGAGTTATTTAATTAGTAGGAATGAGTAGGACGTATTGTAAATATAGGAAGAGTAGAGGAGCTAAAAGTAGGACTAGACTAGATAGGTATCAGTAGGACAAAGAAGTAATACAGATAGATGTAAAGCAAATAATAGAGGGTAGGCTTAGTTATAGTACAGTAAATGATTGTAGTGATATGTTAAATAAGTTGGTCTGTGAAAATGATGAATAGAAAAAGTAATTGTTACGTTGTTATTAGGAATAGGAAATAGTAGAAGGTAGGAGTAGAGGGAAAGAAGGAATATTTAATAAACGCAGAAATATAGGAGTGTGGTGAAAGACTTAATGAGTGAACTTTAAATATGAAGAGATGTCGGTCATTAACATCGAGTATTGTACAAGTTGTAAATAGTATATGGAAGGGACTGCTGGCCCGAATACTATATAAGTGAAGGGCCAGCAGGACCAAAAGTTAGAGTGAGAATAAACCAAACCATACCATACCATACCATATATATATATTACTTTAACTTACGTATTTTAATATAATGTGAGACCTAAAACTACGTTTTATATAAAAATCAAGATGGCGATACAACTTTTTATTTCTTAATAATGGCTGTGGGGCAATGTGATACATTTGAAATAACTTTGTTTGGTGCTGACAAATGTAAGTCCGTCTACATATTAGATGAGGAGTTTAGAGCGCCTTCAATTTGTGTCATTTTGTCGTTGGTAATTGGTGTATGGAGTGTTCCAGAGCAAGAATATTTTTTTCTGCATAGCTGATGTAAGTTTTTAGCCGTCTCATTTTTGTGTTAATTATGTGCTAGTGACTCATATCTTGTGTTTGTTATATATGTTACTTTAACTTACGCATTTTATTACATTATGAAAGCTAAAACCACATTTTATATCAAAACAAGATGGCGATACATGTTTTTATTTCTTAATGATGGCTGTGGAGAAAAATGGAAAGGACAAAGTGAAACAAGGGGGCAAAGTTAAATGGACATGAAATAGTTTGTTGAAGGCACAGTTTTCTATAAAATGAGTCCAAATTGAAATTTAACTTAATATGCAATTGCATATTTCATATCCACAATTCATTTTACATATTCATGGTTTTCTTTACTTTGTTATTTAACGACCTACATCAACTGCGGAGTTATTTAACGTCGATGAAATAGGTAATAGCGACATGGTATTTGGCGAGATGAGACCGAGGATTCGCCATACATTACCTGACATTTGTTTTATGGTTGGGAAAATCCTCGGAAAAACCAAACCAGATAATCAGCTCGAGCGGGGATCGAACACACGTCCGAGAGTAACTTCGGATCGGCAGGCAAGCGCCTTAGTTGACTGAGCAACGCCGGTGGCCTAGGAGAAAATGGAGTATGTTTTGCAGTTTTTAATTTTTGAATTTCTTACTTTTAGTTTCAGTTTTTGTATTGAGAATTATTGATTCTCAAAAATAAAACATAATTAATATCTATAATAATTTATAAGAGGCCCTAATAAGTATCATATTTAATAAGGTAAAACTCTTTTATTTATCTACAAAGACAAAAAAATATATTTCCTATAATTTTAATCCACATATATTCTGAAATTATGCCTTCATTTAGAGTTTTCCACTTTATCTCATGTAGGCTTTCACTTTGCCCCATTCTTGGGGGAAAATTGAAAAATAATCAGGGGTTTGGTAAAACAAATATATCTAGTGAAGTATATAAGTTTTTCCTTCGGTGGTCGCTGTAAACTATAAAAAAGGTTTCCTCTACTACATTCGGGATAGAAATTTACAAAAGTATTTCTTAATAAGCTGTCATTTGCGACTTAGTGAAAAGTCTTTCGCTTTGCCCCACTTTCCCCCATACTGATTTACTTTAATTTGGGAACCATCTCTTGTACAGTACTTAGACGTTTTAGGACGTCCTTGACTTTTTACGTAGGACTTTCATCAACGGACCTCTCAGAATAGCTTTGTAAACTACCTACTGCGAAAGAATTACTACACGCTCGTTCGGGAGGGGAGAAAACTCTCTAGAAACAAGATTCTTACCTCCCTTTAGTCTATTCATTAAATATTTAAAGTTCTTGACGAACACTTGGCGTGAATTTATTTCCTTCTAACAAAAGCAAGAAGATTCCATTGTCACTGCATTGGCTGCAGAATCAGAATTTGTGAAACTTGTGATTGCAAAATTTGTTCTTGTGACATGAGAACAAAGCAATGACGTAGTATCTATTAGCCAGTCATTCACGCACTTCCATTTTCTTCCATTTTAACGAGTTTAGAGAACAAAATGAAAATACATAAATTATGATATCGACTGTAAAGGCGGAAACTTTCCATTCAGACACCGAAACTGTAATTTAAAACAAATGTGACAAATCATAGGGACTTCTTTCATTTATATTCGATACCTCTTCTAGTTTTTCCTTTTTGCGATTGTTTTTGTGAACATGATTGTGTTGCATTAGGCTATGTAAATGTAATACCTGCAAGTATGGAAGTTACCACAAAAAGAAAACACCTGAAGAGTATGTTTTGTTTGTTTATGCTCGACCATGCCGAAATTTAGTAATTATATTCTACATCTGGAAGCAGCCCTTTAATGGACCTCATTAAAGTATACCTATTCATTAAAGTTCAGGTTTTTCCACCAATCAGAAACCACATAGTAGCAATATGAAAGCGCAAGTATCGATTATTCTTGGATATGCAATCGAAAGACAACTAGTGAAACGTCACGGAGGCTGGAAATCCAATACTGTCGCAGAAGGTTATGTTATGTTACTATAATAATTAGCGTTAATTGTAAATAATATTCAAATAAATTCAATTTGTCATCTAGCTTTTCAATGTCTAAATCAATTTCAAGCTTATATCAAGATTAATCTTTATTTTAATCTCTATATTATATCAAGGTCAATGACATTCGTTTCTAGGAAAAAATCAATACTTTTGCGTCAGCGCACATCTCACAATTTACGAGACATTGCACAAGGTCAGTTCCGCTCCCCAGTCAGATAAGAACAACATGAATACTTACGAATGATTTCAAGTTAGAAATATGGTCGAGCATAGAAAGTCGTATGAAACTTGCCTATAATGGTAATTAAGACGCTCGTATGAAAATTATGAAACTCGCTTGCGCTCGTTTCATAAACATACTAGCGTCTTAATTATTACCATTATAGGCTAGCTGCATAAAGTACTATAATTTAGCTACTAATCTTCAGATTCTTCAACCTTTAAAAATTGTGGATTTCATTCGTGAAAATAATACATCACAGATTTAATCACATCTGAATATGCAATAACAAATTCTTGATTAAATTCCATTGTGTCCTGTAAAAAAAGAAAGAGAGCGTGAATCAGAAATTGTCGGTTTTGAGTTATGACCTCCATGTCAGTACTAAGAATAGTCTTCTTCAAATGGTACAGACACACGACGTACAGTATGTCTACCCTCTTCCATAATGATGCAGAGCGCCATATTTTCAGCTCATGTAAGTAATATTGGTCCTAATTTCAAATTTGAATTTTCTTCTACTGAAAACTTGCAGTTTATAACTTACGCCCTTCTTACTGCGCACCATAGAATTTTCCGAAGATATAAATATTAAAAAAAGCCTTGCATTTTCATTACCAGGCCTGGCGGTTTGGTTCCATGGGCGTAAGGTTAATAGTCATTTACTATAACATACTTGATATTGTTCGCGTGGCATGAGCAGTCGGTAATTTAAACAAAAGAGTGTATGCATTTATGGTAGCCGTGGCGAAAATGTGATCGTGCGCCAAGCCACTGTGTGTGTAACCTGCAACGTGCATAGCACCTTTTGAGGGAGGCGGACACTCAAAGGGGAAGTGAAGAAACTGTCTAACTTATTAACGGATTTTCATTTTCTTTACGTCAAGCACTTACATATAATTTTATACAGCACAGGTTACAAACTAATGTGCAGTACGTGTAATGAAGAAAGAAATGAATAAGAAAACATAGGATACATTATCACAACCTAAAATTAATTTTGTTCAGAATGTCTCTGCGACAGAGTTTCAAAATCAGGAATTATGTCACTTACTGCCAGTCGTAGTTGATCATGAAGGTATTTGTCTGTCAGTCGTGACTTAAAATTTGGTTTTTACTCTTTTCACTGTTGAAAATAATTTTTCACAAACGTAAGTTGTAGCGAACAACAGAGCAAGCGAAAGAACGAAGCTCCGGATATTTATTTTTTGGCAAAGATTTGAAAAGTTCAACATTTGTCAAGTCCTTACATCTAATTCTCATTTAAACCTCAACTGGTATATGTGGGTCAACATTGACCCATATTGCTTGATATTGTAATGCACACTTAAAAAGCGATACAAGTTGATGGTTAACATCACATTGTAAATCTGTGAGTTTAAATTGATGATCTAACCGAATTATTCGTACATCTGCCGAAAAAGGATCGACGTACAGAAATAATAATAATAATAATAATAATAATAATAATAATAATAATAATAATAATAATAATAACACTTAACCTTTTAATCTTTCATGAGTGAGATGTAGTATAATAACGTTTAATGTTATACAACCGTTTTCTTCGTAATACTTGTGAACAAATCATACATTTAATATCCTCATCATATTGGCAGCAAAAAAATGCGTCCTCCCATCCTACTTTAAACTTTCGTTTTTGTAGCTGTACATGGTTTCGAGAGAGACATTGCGACGATACGCCACTCGCAGGTCAGAGACAAATACACATGGAACGGAGTTTGACTCCAGTGAGTGAGAGGGTGGGAGTTGGGGGAGGTGGGAAGCAAGAGAAATGCATAGCTATCATTGCGAGCCACAATGTGCTCGCGAGTCACATTTTCGCCACGGCTGATCTATAGACTATCGGCTGTGTACACGATCAGTTCTAAGAGGCTACAACTACATAACTACTACTTACGCAGACTACAAGTTGTTTCTAAAATAAATAGTCAGGGCTAAGTTGCACATCCTTGTAAGGATACATAACTTGAAATAACATTAAATCTCTACATATCTTACTTATTTATATACATATTTAAGAGTGAAGAACAACATAAGAAGAGTAGGCCTATACGTGAAAAGCAATGGCTGTCACAATTCTGTTAAGGGTCATGCCATTATCTATTTTTAAAAAAATACTATAAAATTTAGTGTTGTTCTCACTGAAACTGGTAAAAGGAGGATTATCACCATGGATACAATCATCCTTTCCTTCATTTTTAATGCAAATAACAATACAGTTTTGCAGTACTATATTGAATTTGATTATTATCCCACCCTTAATGCAAACGTGATATTTTTTGTTTGCCCCTGTACCCTTCACATGGATAATGTAATTTAATTATATAGAAAAGCCAATGTACACACATTTTCGAAATGAATTACGATTGAAATTCGATGATTTCCTCCTATCACTATATTCTATAAATAATTTTACCATTGGAAGACTGATGTTTGTTAAACATTGAACATTTTAAAATACCTTACTGTAGGATTTTTTTTTCTTGAATTTTACACAACTCTATGGAAAGGTCCACTTTGCCTTCCGGTTTTGTTTGTGGCGTGCAATGCATGTCTGTAGCATCCTTATTTTCCATTAGTGCAATTTATTAGAATTACAATGAGCCAGTATATTTTAATTTTCGTCCGCTTGTAACAGAAGGACAAACTTTACACTAAATTGCTTACTGTTCAGTTCCTTCACTATATTTTACTTAATATTTATTGGTTCGAGCATACTGTTTCCGCTGTATGTACTGAAGAGCTGAACTCCCGGTACCTTCATACAATATTGCCTCCTTAAGATCACTGTAATCGGGGATTGTCTTATGCAGGGTGTAAACAGGGACTGCATGACGTAGATACATAGATGCATGTGCACATAACTAGTTTCTTTGTCTGGGGTTCCGAAAACGTCAGCCCAGGCTCATTACTGAACAAATACATGTAGGCTACGTGTGTGTATGTATGTATGTATGTATGTACATACGTATGTACGAGCCTATATGTGCGCATGTATGTATGTGTGTACGTATGCATTCATGTACGTATGTACATATATATGGATGGTTTTCCAATTCACTGCGGATTAAAGCAAGGAGATGCACTATCACCTTTACTTTTTAACTTTGCTCTAAAATATGCCATTAGGAAAGTCCAGGATAACAGACAGGGTTTGGAATTGAACGGATTACATCAGCTTCTTGTCTATGTGGATGACGTGAATATGTTAGGAGAAAATCGACAAACGATTAGGGAAAACACGGAAATTTTAATTGAAACAAGACGTAAAGGGATAGGTTTAGAAGTAAATCCCGAAAAGACAAAATATATGATTATGTCTTGGGACCAGAATATTGTACGAAATGGAAATATAAAAATTGGAGATTTATCCTTCGAAGAGGTGGAAAAATTCAAGTACCTCGAAGCAACAGTATTAAGTATAAATGACACTCGGGAGGAAATGAACGCAGAATAAATATGGAAAATGCGTGTTATTATTCGGTTGAGAAGCTTTTTTCATTTAGTCTGCTGTCAAAAAATGTAAAAGTTAGAATTTATCAGTTGTTCTGTATGGTTGTGAGACTTGGACTCTCACTTTGAGAGAGGAGCAGAGATTAAGGGTGTTTGAGAATAAAGTTCTTAGGAAAATATGAGGCTAAGAGAGATGAAGTTACAGGAGAATGAAGAAAGTTAAACAACGCAGAGTTGCATGCATTGTATTCTTCACCTGACATAATTAGGAACATTAAATCCAGACGATTGAGATGGGCAGGGCATGTAGCACGTATGGGCGAATCCAGAAATGCTTATAGAGTGTTAGTTGGGAGGCCGGAGGGAAAAATGCCTTTAGGGAGGCCGAGACTTAGCTGAGAAGTTAATATTAAAATGGATTTGAGGGAGTAGGGATATGGTGATAAAGACTGGATTAATCTTGTACAGGATAGGGACCGATGGTGGGCTTATGTGAGTGCGGCAATGAACCAGCAATTTTTAAGCAAGTAAGTTTTGTACGTATATATGTATGTAAGTATATATGTACTCCCTATATGTATGTATCGGTGTGGTATGTAAGTAGGTATTCCTGTGTATGAGAAAACAAAATATGTACACATTTATGTTTGTACATTTACTTCTACGTGAAGGGATGTTTGAATGATTTCATGCATGTACGAAGTCTTTCTCCCTGCTTCATAGAACTGTTGAATCTACAATACCATGTGTTTGCAGAATAAGGCTGGAAATAATACGAAGGCATTCAGACATAAAATAACTCTCCTCGATTGAACTCGACTAGAGGAAACTGATAGGAAAGTATCTCCATTCGTAAGAATCAATTATATGTTACCCTGGATCCTAAGGCTTAGCCAATAATAACACAGCAGATCCAAATGCTTCCCTCAATCCTATGATGTCTGCAAGTTATTGACTTCTTGGGATAAAAACAAACAATTCTATGGGAATAAGAAAAACTGTGCTGTACAAATACGTATACATTCTTGCTCCCCGATTCAATCTTTCTGAGCAAACAAGAAACAAAGCTAGGTATTGCTCCAAGATATTTGTTAGAAAATATATATACAGTAACAGGTATTCAGATATTTGTGTAAAACATCACTCTGACGTGAGACCATAGCCAAAGCTGTAGGCCTATGTGTATGAGAAAGTTGATTTGGAGTGTAACAAAACGATGCAACTCAGCTAGCATTGTCTGCAGAGAATAGTAAGCAAACGTCTAGTAATGAAATCTGTCCGATTGTTAAAAGGATATTGTAGCTACTTTATGCGCCTAAGTGAATAGGATTCTGTCACGAGAACAATTTTATTTTGTTCACCAACTTTTAATTTCGACTTGCTGTTTTTATGAACTACAGTTTAGTCGTAAGTCAAAAAAGAGGATCAAGCACACAACTACACTCAAGTGGAATACATACTGGAACTCTAGTGTTAAAGGCTCTGCGACCAAGAAATTACTGTATTCTTTCCCAATGTACAGGGACATCATTTTATTTTTACTAACATTTTTAATATTAACCTGTCTATACCTTTAGAGAACGGGAAACACCGCTTGCTCCCTCCTCCAAGACTGGAGTTCGATGATACTGGCGTAAAACACAAATCACTCTACTAGGTATAGGATGGAAGAAAAGTAGTTCATCCATTTACGTAAACTAGGAAATATCGCGATTTTGTGTTTGATAATTTTCATTAGGTTTTTCTTTACTCAAAGGACAGTACTGTATTAAGAATAAGTGTTTTTACTCACGAAGTGAGTTATCCATGCGAACGTATTCATTATGCAGTGTATATTATACTGTCTACAGCGTACAATATAGAGAAAGAAGTTAAATTGAAAAATAATCATAATATGAATATTTAAACACAATTTTGAAAATGGTGGCCGTTCATTTCGATACAGGCTTCAGTTCTTTTGTGCATATTATCGCACTATAGGCTATTGCATCTAATTCCAATTGCCAGTTTCGTCCTTCGTACTAGTAACTCATGTTGAAATAATTCTGTACCTACTCTACGTACTGTAAATTCAATCTTCACTTCTGCCCGACCCGAAAATATAAAATTACTCAGACATGCTATCTACTGTCCGTCCAAGTGGTTATGCCGCAGGATTGTAGAAAGGGAGGAAATCACGTGACAGTTAATTACTTAACGAGGCCCTTTTATATAAGTTAAATTAAACAGCTGTATAATATTACGTAAACTTCCAAATCCTAAGAGAAATTAATGTTTTCAGAAAAGAGCTAAGACAGCCCAGCTTTTACAGAGGTGCGAGCAGAAGCAGGTGGGGGAAATCGGGGTGCGACGTAGGCAAACGGACAGTACCTGTGCGAAAATATGATTCAATACTGAAAGCTCTGTCGTCACTGGAAAACGCGAACATATTTCTGGAACGTACTATACTCAGTAACTCAGTACTGCTTACTATCTGCGGTCTTGGTTCTGTGTGGAGTTGGAACTTCCTTAGTAGAAGGGGTGGGAGTGAAGTACATTAAAAAACTCAGGTACAATAAAAATTGAAGTAAAAATAAAATGATGGCCCTGTACAAGACAGACTACGTTGCAGTTCTCAACCGACTTCTTTTTCACTCAATTTATGACCGGCCATGGAAAATTCGGTTCCTACTTTGAAAGATTTAGGATCAAAAGTGCAAAAGAATCTCTGTGCATATGCAAAGACAATCAGACTGTTGAACATTTGATTTTTCACTGTCCGGTATTCGAAAGAAAAAGACACTTTTTAAGATATCATATCTCGGACTGCAATTTAAATTACTGAACACCCCTTTACCATTTACTTAGGAAAAAATGTTGTTATAAACAATTCACAGAGTTTATACACCACATCCACGCAAGACTGTAGCTATTAAGTGTATGTAAATTAATAATGATTTAAATTCCTAAGGTGTCTCTCTTTGGGACATAATAATAGTAATGACCAAAGCTCGGATCTTGGGGACTTGTGTGTCGTGTGCTTTAGTAAGGTTACAGGCATAACGTACACAAAGCTCTCGCTGCAAGTGCTCAGGGACAGTCGTTTGTACTAAGAAAGTGGTCACATCGAATGGCAAGAAGACGAACGAATAAACTGTGTCACGTCGAAGCCAATGACATTAAGAGAATTACAGGTAAACGGTCTGTTTGAGGAATTAGAAAATACGTGTTATTCGAATGGGTGTTATGGAAGTTTGAAAATGCATTTCTTAAATTTTAGGTACAGAATTTCGTGGAGGAATTCTGAGGAGATACATTATTTTCTTCTAATGCAGAGTTTATATCTTGTAAGTTGTACCACACATAAACTAGAGCTGGAAACGGGCATTCATTGAAAGACATTGCAGTCCTTTAAATTGATGGAGAATTTGTCCATAGCCATGGATCAAGTCGTAGAGGGACCTTCCCTAGTAGTGATACACTAATTGAAAACTATTTGCGAGAAAAATTTAGGATATACTTATCTGTCTCAGATACGAGATCTGCTGAAAATCGAACAGGAAACAGTGACAGTGAAATATTCAGTATTTTATTTAGGCCCAAGACTTTATAATAAAATTTCAAACCATTTTCCAAATTTGAAATTTTTTAAAATTGAAACTTTTAAAAAAGAATTTTGTAAAATTATCCATGATATATAATAGTAACAAATGTACTTTTTTTACCTTTTATTTCTATCGACTATATTCATGTTTTTATTGAATATCACTGGCTTCTGTCGGATTGTCAATTTATATTAAATGTGTATTTTTCTCTCGTTTTCCCTTTCTTCTTTATTCTTGCTCTTGTGTTGTACTTATTGGTTTGAATTAAGTTAATTACTGTATTTAGTAAACTGTCCTTGTACATTTTATGTTATATTATTCACTAAGACCACACCGTACACGAGCCTGACTCTTACGGTAGTGGCTAGAAACATTTTTATTTTATAAATGCAATTTGTACTCACTAGGTAGCTAGTTAAAATAAATAAAATAAAAAAATTAAAGTTTGCTCCCGTCACTTCATGTGACGTGGAAATAAGTTTCCTTCGTTTCAAATCATGTTTAACTAACAGACGAAGAATTTATGGGTTCGAAAATCTTCGAATGATGTAGTTATACACTGTAATGAAATGTACAGAGCAGAACTGTAAATTTGATGTATTTTGCATGTTTATTTATATATATGCTATAAAATGAGATGTTTCAACCTATCATAATATTATCATTATGTTGTTCCAGCCAGGAACCACTTTTATAGCAGACCTGACAGTACCTCCGTGCTGGAAGCGGGAGTTTGTTGACATTGAAGTCCGGTCGCTTAGCCACGTTCAAAGACACAAGTCCCCAACTTCCGAGCTTTGGTAATGACAATAATAACTATGTTTGTAGTATAGATTTTACTATTGTTCAGTATTTGATGACAGGTATATAGTTTGTAACCGTAAGTAATTTTGTTTTTATTTCTTTAGTATCGCAAACCACCTATAAAATTTGTAACTAAGTCAATTTTGTGCATTATCTCTTTACTATTGCTTAAAATTATGTATAAAATCACAAATTTATGTAATATTCTTGCAATTTCTCTACACCTTCGATTATAAATTCTAACTTTATTTAATTTTGTTTTAACTGAATGTAATTATTGCGTAACGTATTTAGTATCGTTTACTGTGTATTAATTAGTGTATTTATATTGTAACTATGACTCATGCCTACTATTACTTCTTAAAATTGTGTATTATCTCTACATAAAATTTCTACATAATGTAACAAACTACAACCCTAATATACCAAAGGTAAAATAGTGTTTCAATATTTGGATAACAATAATAATAAGTCAGAAAGAATCGGAATATGTATGATAAGACTTTCTTGTTTTAAATTCTAATGTACCTTGTTTACACGTTTCTACCTATTTATGGGTCATACTTAGAACTGGCCGTTGTTGGTCTTGGCGCCTCTTGTTTTGTTTCTTGTGAGGGTGTGTTCGTGTGGTATAGTGTAGAGTCAAAGAGTGTGTCTGTTCTGAAATTGAGTTGTGTGTTCAGAATTTCGTTGGGCTGTGTTTTCACAACTCGACTAAATTTCAGAACACACAGACTCTTTGACTCTACACTATACCACACGAACACACCCTCACAGGAAACAAAACAAGAGACGACAAAACCAACAACGACCAGTTCTGAGGATGACCCATAAATAAGTCGAATCATGTAAACAAATTACGTTAGAATTTAACACAAGAAAGTCTTATCATACATATTCCGAAGTGATACAGTGTTAAAAGTTGTGTAATCAAGATGTACAAAAAAGAATGGTCACTGATGATTTCAGTATCACTAATAAGCTTCCCTTCTTGTAAAGGGTTCAGAGCCATAGTGGGTCAAGCGCCACATGTTAAAAACTGAGAAAACAAGTGTTAAAATTATGTGGTTTCCATAATTTAATTAAACATATAGCAACTAATATAATGTTCGCACAACAAAACTAAATGACATGTCAGTCTTCATTAAACTACGGTATTCAGAGCAATAGTGAGCCAAGCGTCATATATTAAAAACGGAGAAAACAAGGGTTAAAATTAAGTGATTACCATAATTCTGTGGTGTTCGGGTAAAGGGGGATAAGTCATTTTTTCTTCAGATGAAATTTTGTTTCCCAGATGAACACAGAAGTTAAATTATACATTATAATTTATTGAACCAGTTTCTTTGAATTTTTTTCCTAGGTTTTTTTATTGTTGATACACAAGGTACGGGTCTGTTTGGAAATGTCTGTAGGAACTTGCGTCTTGTTTCAGCACAAGATTTTCTGTATTTTATGTAAGTATAATATAAGTACACACACGCTCATGTAATGAAAATGGCATTCGAACTAAACACTTCACACAATAATCACTGACTTCACACAAATTATTAAGCACAGCTCTGAAACTAAATAGCATTGGAGTATGCATCCACCACGTACGGTAGCCAGTCTAGCACTGAGACCACAAAGAGGGAACTGCGTCATCAGCGTGTTAGTCACGAGGTCTCCTCGGAGCGGGAAGCGGCCAACTTTCCGGGAGAATTAAAAGATATTCAAGGTATATGACTGCAAAACATAAAATTTATAAAGATATCTTATCTGTGTGAAAAAAGTCTAAATGTTGTTTCTAAGAACAGTGGTAAGCTATGAAATTTTAATAATTAAGAGTTGGAAGAAGAGCAGTTTCGCTGCAGGAAGTGAAAAAGTACAAGAGATGCAATTGGACTGCTACGGACAATCGGTGAAAGATATCTAGAGAAGAATAAAGAAGTGTATGCAGTATTTGTAAACTTAGAAAAGGGGTTTAAGAGAGTGGATTAGAATAAACTGATGGGCCTCCTAAAGAAAATTGGTGTGCATTGGAAACAGAGAAGACTGTTCAGTAATCTTTATATGAAACAAAAAATCGAAGTAAAGACAGGAGAGGAAATGTAAGAAGGAAGTGAAATAGGGAGAGGAGTACGACAAGGATGTCCTTTATCACCTACCCTGTTCAACATCTACTTGGAGAATTTAGTAAAGAACTGTTTTAAGAACATGGGAGGAGTGAAAGTAGGAGGAAGAAAAATAAAGTGCATAAGATTTTCTGATGATATGGCGTTGTTAGCAGAAGAGGAGATGATACTAAAGGATATGCTACTGGAACTAAATGACAGCTGTAAGCAGTATGGAATGAAGATAAATGCAATAAGACGAAGACCATGGTCATAGGAAGAAAAATACAGAAGATAAACTTGCGAATTCTAAATGAGGCAGTAAAACAAGTGGACAGTTTCAAATACTAGGGGTGTAGTATAAGCTGTAAGATGAGCTGCTGCCAGGAAGTCAAAAGGAGGATAGCAATGGCCAAGGAAGCTTCTAATAGAGAAAGATGCATTTTCTACAGACCTCTAGAAAAATAACTAAGGAATAGACTAGTGATGTGCTTTCTGTGGAGTGTAACATTGTATGGTGCAAGAACGTGAACAATACCACGAAGACCACCTCTGTGGTGTAGGGGTCGGCATACTGGTCTCTTACGCAGAGGGCCCGGGTTCGATTCCCGGTCGGTTGAGGTTTTTCAGGGTTTTTCCTCAACCGTAAGCAAATGCCAGGAAATTCGGGCCACAACATCCCTGAAAATCACCGGCCTCATTTTATCACCGAAATCATATTCATAACAAATCAGTAATATATATATATATATATATATATATATATATATATATATATATATATATACAGTCGCCATCTAGTTCACAACAATAGAACCAGTCTCAACAATAGTACACAGGCCTTCGGATTTCAACCAAAGATGAACTCGCTATATGACCAAAGATATTAAAGCGAATATAAATAACAGCGAGGGGGGGGGGAATTACGACGAAATGGAGAGAAACGAATACAAGCATTTTAAATTTGGATATGGAGAAGACTGGAACGTGTTAAGTGGACAGACAGAATAAGAAATGAAGCTGTGTTGCAAAGAGTGGGTGAAGAAAGAAAGATGCTGAAACAGATTAGGAAGAGGAGAAGGAATTTGTTAGGTCTCTGGCTGAGAAGAAACTGCCTACTGAAGGATGCACTGGAAGGAATGGTGAACGGGAGGAAAATTCGAGGTAGAAGAAGAGACGGCATTAAGATATATGAATCATCTGAGGAAACGAAGAGGAAGGCAGAAAATAAGAAAGACTGGAGAAAGTTTTGTTTGCAGTGAAAAACCTGTCCTTGGGCAGAACAACTAAATGAATTAATGTATTATAGAAGTAAATGACAAATTACAAATCCTAAATGGGAAGATGCAGAGCGTTCGCCTACGGGTGGGGCCAGGAAAGCGGCCTGCCTGCGGTGTCGCTTGCGGGAATCGTGTATCCGTAAGCTTCCGCTTTCTATACTATACTCTGTAGAGTTTTAATTTTAAAAGCTTAGCAGCAGTAAAGACTGATGTTTTTGAAACACTAACTTCCTGTGAAACACGTCTTAGAGATTTATTAGGAGAGCGTGTAAATTATGCACTGATTTCATCAATTTTTTCTCCCGTAAATACTCTTTGTTTTCGCTTAGGAATTGTAACATTTATCGACCCTGTTCTCCTTCATTTGTTAAAAAGACGTCTGACAGTTTCTCTACCCTGAATTGGAGCACCCGGTTATTTCACTTCAAATTGCCTACGCACCTCTCTACATGACTCTGTTTTCACATATGCATCATACATAAAAACTCTCTGTTCAAGCGTGAATTTTGCTTTTTGCATTGTTAACAAATTTTACACACACGCTGAAAATTTAAGCAACTGTGTCAAGTAACTGCACTGTACGTGTTAAATACTGCAACATCTGGCTCACAACTGATAACTTGTCGACCTTGATGTCCTTGATTGTCGAGCGTGTCTCAACAACTGCGCGCACAAAGCGGCGTATCAGTACATGCCGCTTTCTTGGCCCCACCCTTAGGCGAACGCTTCGTATATTCAATTTCTTTATATCTGACTCGAATTAGCATGAAACAAGAATGAAAAGAACGTCCCAAAACGTTAAGGGACCAATCTGTTTTGTACCGACATACACTATTCCATTTTATTCATGAAGACGACGTAGACTACAGTGATAGACTATTAATTAAATTATTATACAATCATATCTATAGTGTATCAATAGCAATATTGCGATGGAATTTCTAAAACTAAATATATTTGTCTTCCATGTGGGGATATTGCTGATTTGCAAGAATAAATCGTCTCATCCATATCATGACTGCATTGCTTTCTGTACCGCCTAAGTTTTTAAATAACTCCGTCAAACGGAATGGGCAATTTTAAAATCAATATTGTATCGTTCATTATACAACAGCTTCATCATGGAACGTGCTGGTGTAGCACATTTCAGTGGACGAATCAAAATCATATTACTATCGCATTGATTGCGTTTGTGGTACGTTCCATAACTGAATTCCCAGCACATACAAACATTTGTTATTTTACCATAGAAGGGTGAGCAATAGTTGGGCGGATTACGCGGGAAATGAGAACGCCAAATCGCCAGTTTATTCAATGTATTTCACGCAAGAACAGTAATGCGAAGTATATGAATCGATTAATACATCTTTAATTATGTAATAAAATTAATGATAATTGGCACTGCCTGAAAACTGCGACACATAATTCAGTTTTTAAAGCTTGTTACATTCGAAGTTATATTGAGAGTGAGCGCTGTTAACAAGGAACGATTAATCGATACATGAAGCCACTAATTTAATTGAGTCAGCTTATAATAATTTAAATTAAATTCCAACATATTTGACAAAAGAGGAAATAACGTGATCAGCATAAAGTCCATGCTTATTCACAGGAGTGGAATTGTCACCACGTTACGCAAGTGTCATCAACAGAATTCTATTTACAGTTAAAACATTGCATGTTGCTACTCCAATAATAAATTTTCTATGGAATTTCAGTTATTGTTTGGAACGTGCTTGGGGACTCTAAATCGGTAATAAAAAAAAGCTATCATGGCAACCGATGCGAATTGAATAAGTCATTCTAATATATTATGAAATATTCCAAATGCTTCCGTAGAGGAAAGCTGATGAAGGTAGGCTTCAATTATATAATTACACACAAAATGTCATACGTTAAGAGCAACCTATCACACTGATTACAAAATTAATGAATTGAATCAACGGAGTGGAAATATATACCTGGATGTATCCGTTATAATAAACCTCGTATTTCATTTGTAGGCTCCAAATTATTATCTTGTTAATTGAAATTGGAGTATACACTAATTCAGCGTTCGAACCGAACGATATAACTGTAAATCCTTGCATTTTTTATTTATTCATTAATATTTTTATTTACTTATTTATCTATTTGTACTTATTCATTAATATTATTTTTTCTAATTGTTTATCTAGTACCTATTTAATTATTTATTTATTGAATTATTTCCTTATTTATTTATTTAATCAGAAATAGCAGGATAAAAAATCTGTTAAATAAACATTTGTTTCTGCTACTAAGATTTATTTCAAATCATCCGTCCTCAGGTGCGGTTGACCACCGGGATCCGAAATTAACAAACATAAACGATAAAGGGAAATGAAACGAGCAAAATAATGATTCGATTTGTATATTAAAACAAAAATTTACGTAGAAAGAGTAATGGAACGGAGAAAAATTCTCTCCGGCGCCGGGATTTGAACCCGGGTTTTCAGCTCTACGTGCTGACGCTTTATCCACTACGCCGCACCGGATTCCACCCCGGCGTCGGAAGAATCGTCTCTTGGGTTCCCTCTAGTGGCCACCCTCTGCACTACGTCATAGATATCTATGAACCTAGGACCGAAGTCCAACACATGTGCTGAGGTGCACTCGTAATGAGTGACTAGTTGGCCGGGATCCGACGGAATAAGCGCCGTCTTAAATCACGAAGTGATTTACGCATATCACATATATTATTACAATGTACCGAAGTACATATGATATTTCCATGCAGATATTCTGCGTCATCATACGGCGCCGGACAGAATTTTTCTCCGTTCCATTACTCTTTCTACGTATGATGACGCAGAATATCTGCATGGAAATATCATATGTACTTCGGTACATTATAATAATATATATAAAAATTTACTTGTTAACATATAGATGATAGTGTAAAATTTGAAGAGAGGCCTTCAGAATTTCCATTACAATCTTCTGAACCTCATAAAAAAGAATTGAAAGGATTTAAGGATATTACATGTAAATTTTGGTAAACAACCCCTCGCTCCAAATAGTAAGCCTGTAACATCCCAGTTGTAAAGCAAAATGTCATATTTTTCACTGAGGTATGAAAGACAAGGTACATATTTAGCTCGCTTGTCATCATTTATCTACAGTGCTTGATTCGTGTCTCGTTCAAAGCAAATCGTAGGGTCTAAGACCATCGCTTTTTGGGTTCTTCAATTGATGGCAATTATATCGACTCTTCTATGAGAATCATCTTCAGACACACAATGAATCTCCTCATGTACTTCCCATCCTCTGTTTCTTAGCAGGTTGGCAACTGCTGTACGGGCACGATGGTGTCTGTTGTTACGCAGTAGCTCTCCCTTCTTACAGAACCCCAGTACGTGGCCAAGTGTTTCAGTCTCGCTGCAGCCGGCATGGCGACAACGGGTAGTACTGAAGGTTCTGCCAGGGACAGATCTCACTGCGGTGACATTACTTAATTTGTTTATTTAAAAAAATGCCAATTTCACTTCTATAAGAACAAAACAAGTATTTAAATTTTATGCATGTACCTCAAATATCCTGAAATATTATGTTGGACCACTAACTCTGAGTATTACTAGTATTTACAGCAGCCGCGGCGAAAATGTGACACTCGATCCCATTATGGCTCGCAATGATAGCTATGCATTTCTCTTGCTTCCTACCTCCTACAACCCCCACCCTTTCACTCACTGGATTCAAACTGCGTATTGTCGCAATGTCTCTCTCGAAACCATGTACCTCTACAAAAACGAAAGTTTCAAGTAGGATTGGACGACGCGTTTTTTGCTGCCAGTATGGTGAGAATATTAAATGTTTGATTTATTCACCAGGTAATCAACCCAAGCGGGGATCGAACCCGCGCCCGAACGCAACTTCAGACCGGCAGACAAGCGCCTTAACCGACTGAGCCACGCCGGTGGCCGTTAGTAATATATGTATCGGCTAGATTCTTAGTTTGTCCTCTTTCACTTATATTTTATTCTTATTATTAGGATAAGGTATAAAAGATTATTAAGTGCAGTCCTAACAGTGACGATCTTTATTACCTCCGTGGTACTGCACTACAATTTTCAGCACGGTTTTCGACTTGGGCGAGTCATTATGGTGTCAGGCAATACAGAAGTGGTGGACCTTTCTCAATGCTCCTATGTGCAAAGTTCAGGTGCGGAGCCCGTACCAATGATTATGAGGAAATTAGTCATGTTTGTTATGGAAGACACTGCGTTCCCAGGGACGGGTGTATCGCTCATTTGGCCAATGAAATCAACTACAAGATTATCTCAGTTTTCGATGTAATGCAATGTATGTTTTTTAAGTATTTATTTATTTTTTTCCCCAGAGTCTTCTCATATGAAAAATAGTTTACACAGTTTTCTTCAAAATTTTGTCTTGCGTGTTTACATTCCGGAAGATATTTAAACTTTTAAGTTTTTAAATATTTTTATTCCTTTTAGTACGTTATTTTACGACGCTTTATCAACATCTTTGGTTATTTAGCGTCTCAATGAGAAGAAGGTGATAATGTCGGTGAAATGAGTTCGGGATCCAGCACCGATAGTTACCCAGCATTTCTTCATACTAGGTTGAGGGAAAATCCCGGAAAAAAACTCAACCAGATAACTTTCCCCGACCGGGAATCGAAACCGGGCCACATGGTTTCGAGGTCAGATGCGCTAATCGTTATTCCACAAGTGTGGGCAAATTTCATGTGACATTTCTAGTCAACAATCGAACTTTATTTCCGGATATAAAATACATTACATACATACATACATACATACATACATACATACATACATATATACATACATACTGTACATGCATACATATATAAACACAAGCCATCGGCGTGGCTCAGTCAATTAAGGTGCTTGCCTGTCGGTCTGAACTTACGCTCGGGCGCGGGTTCGATTCGCGTTTGGGCTGATTACCTGGTTCGGTTTTGTCCGAGGGTTTCCTCAACCGTAAGGTGAATGCCAGGTAATCTATGGCGAATCCTCGGCTTCATATCGCCAAATACCATCTCGCTATCACCAATGTCATCGACGCTATAAATAACCTCGTAGTTCACACAGCGTTGTTAAATAACCAACTAAAAAAACATACATAAATACATACATACATACATACATACATACATACATACATACATACATACATACATACAGTCCACACCTGCGGAGTAACGGTTAGCGCGTCTGGCCGCGAAACCAAGTGGCCTGGGTTCGATTCCCGGTCGGGGCAAGTTACCTGGTTGAGTTGTTTCCGGGATTTTCCCTCAATCAAATATGAAGAAATGCTGGGTAACTTTCGGTGTTGGACCCCGGACTCATTTCACAGGCATTATCACCTTCATCTCATTCAGACGCTAAATAACCTGTGATGTTGATAAAGCGTCGTAAAATAACCTACTAAAATAAAAAATACATACATACATACATTACAATATCCTATTATGTTTCAGATTAGGTTTTCCCAAATAGTAAGGCGAATGTCAGGTAATAAATGGTGATTCATCAGCCTCATGTGTCCATAATACCATCTCACTAGCACCAATTTCGTCTTCGTTAAATAACCTAATAGTTTATAAGGCGTTGTTAAATAACGAACTATAAAAATAAGTACTACTAATAATATTAGTTTTTCAATAACTGTACCTGACTTCATTTCAGAATTTTAGTGTTATAACTGCAGGATTGTCACCGTTTCAAAACACAAACCATGGCTACTAATTTCTGAAGGGTAATTACATTCCTTTCCTCTATTTTCCTTTAATCTGCCAAATGAAACATGTGACATGAAAGCTGGGAATTTGGTTGATTAATTCTAAATCCAAGTTACAAAACAGCTGGAGGCCCCTACCAAGAAATTGTATCTCAGGTCTCAGAAAATACAATAAACACATTATAGCATTATGTAACTGTTAGGAACGGCAGTAATCTATTTAAGCCACTGCAGCGTAAGGAATTCCGCCCTTTCAAGTGAAGTGGAAATATATGTCCACTTCTAATACGATTTAATCGGTGAGAGTCCATTTGAGGGACATGGACTCACCACTAGCATACGAGAGTAGCGTAATGGCTCAAGCAGAAAATGAATCAAAGAGCAAGGTCTAGTCAGCGGAAACCAATTACAAAAATAGCACTCGCACGTATCGAGACTGAGTAATTCCATATGTGGAATTAAATTTATATTTATGAGTATTATGATGTGCAAAGAACTGCAAAGAAATAAAATGAACTATTAAGTGTTAATTTTGAGTCTTAAGATAAATGTAACAAAATATGAGCTTCACGAAGGTGACATGAAGTCCGCATTTTCCTTGCTGAGTAGAGATTAACAGTTCTGTTTCCAGTATATTTGCTTGTGAATTTATTCAAAGACAAAAAAAAATAATTCATTTAAAAAAAGAGAAAAAAAACACACACACACGCACGCACGCACACACACACAACACACAACACACACCACACACACACACACACACACAAAATTTTATTTTTACTTCAATTTTTATTGTACCTGTGTTTTTTAATGTACTTCACTCCCACCCCTTCTACTTGTAAACTTCCAACCGTTCACGACACAGAGCCGAGGGCGCATAAGCAGTACTGAGTTAGTGAGTATAGTACGTTCCAGAAATATCTTCGCGTTTTCCAGTGACGAAAGAGCTTTTAATATTGAATCATTATTTCGTACAGGTACTGTCGTCCGTTTCCCTACGTCGCATCCCGGTTTCCCCCACCTGCTTCTGTTCCCCTCTCTGTTAAGTCTAGTAGCTGGGCTGTCTTAGCTCTTTTCTGAAAACATTAATTTCTGTTAGAAATTGGACTTCTATATAATATGATACAAGTGTTTAAAATAACTTAAGTAAAAGAGCACCGTTAAGTATTAACTGTCACGGGATCCCTCCCTTTCTACGACCTGCGACAAAACCACTTGAACGGACAGTAGATAGCATTTCTGAGTAATTTTATCTTTTCGGATCGGGCAGAAGTGAAGATTGAATTTACAGTACGTAAGGTATTCTTTTATAGAGTAGGTAGGGAATTATTTCAACATGAGTTACTCGTACGAAGGACGAAACTGGTAATTGGAATTAGGTACAATAGTCAATAGTGCGATAATATGCACAAAAGCACTGAAGCCTGTATCGAAATGAGCGGCCACCATTTTCAAAAATATGTTTAAATATCCATATTATGATTATTTTTCAATTTCACTTCATTCTCTATATTGTACGCTAATGTGCTGTAACAGTACAATATACACTGCATAATTAATACGTCCGAATGGATAGCTCAATTCGTGAGTAAAAACACTAAGTGTTAATACAGTACTGTACTTATATTAAACAAAATCCTAATGAAAATTATCAAACTCAAAATTGCGGTATTTCCTAGGTTACATAAATGGATGAACTACTTTTCTTCCCTCCTATACCTAGTAAAGTGATTTGTATTTTACGCCGGTAACATCGAACTCCAGTCGTGGAAGGGGTAGCAAGCGGTGTTTCCTGTTTCAATCGTTAATAGAAAGTTATAGTCAGGTTAATATTAAAAATGTTAGTAAAAATAAAATGATGTCCCTATATATATTCAAATAAGATGAACCTTTTATTTCAGGTTACACAAGAAGAGTATCTCTTACAATAAATCTACGAAAGAAAGACATTTGGAATTTTTTTACATTTTACTGGTTAAATGTATACACCTAATTCATTTAGCTCAAATTTGCATAAAACTAGACTTCCAGAACTACATATTGTAGACAGCAACATTATGTCGTTTACGGACACAACAGTAATACATTTTCAAGTCACCGCAATCCATGTAAGAATTTCTAAACATAGGGAAGGTACTGAATTGATATTCCTCCAATTACAATGCGGAATCATACTTTCACAATTGTGAACTGGAAACTATCCACTTTACATGTAAAATTACAATTGTTGCCATAACAGATAAATTCTGTAGGACCAAAAATTAATCTTTATGTAGATTCTTCTCCCAACAGCGCATATATATATATATATATATATATATATATATATATATATATATATATATATATATATATATATATATATACTGCTAAATACCGGCCACCATTCCGAGACATGTATGTATGTATGTATGTATGTATGTATGTATGTATGTATGTATGTATGTATGTATGTATGAATTCGGAGACAAGATACCTACGTGTGTCCTTATCTCCTATTTAAGGGGAGAGGACGATATTTTTTAAATATTTTTTCCTATTTGGTGTAAAATATTAATTTTTTATGTAGAGAGCTCATACCAGATTTGAAAAAAAAATGTACCCAATGCAGGATTTTACTAAAATCGATATATCTAAACCATTTTTAAAGGTAGATTCGTCCCGGTTTTGCAATGTACTTGCAAAAGCATGCTCTACAAACTGTCTCTAACAGAAGTTTGATATCAGTCCCTACATTTGTAAAATAAAAAATTAAAATTTAATAACACTTTTCTGAATTACTTTCTTGCAAACAAACGGACGTAGTTTTAAAATAAAATCAATTAATACAATTCTGTTACAGAGAAAAGTTTCCTAATAGTCCCAAGAATGTGTGTTCTAAATTTCATGCATGTATCTTTAATAGTTCAGGAATTATATCCATTTTTGTCTGGCAATGTAGCAAAAAAATGAAGTTACCGTAAACCGATAAAAGGGGGCGTGTGATTTAAAAATCCACAGCGCAGGAAGTTTAAAAATGGCGTCTCAACATCCGATAAGGGCAAAAATACCCACGAATTTTTTTTTCAATGCATTCCACACATATCAAAAGTATTTTGAAGAAAATTTTTTTTTGAAAATTCAATTTACCGGAAACAACAATAAAAGTGGTCGAGTGATTTAAAAATCCACAACGCAGGAAGTTAAAAAATGGCGTCTCAGCATCTGATAAAGGCACAAATACTCACAAAATACTATGCTATGAATTCCACACATGTCACAGAGCATTTTAAAGAAAAAAATTTATTTTTGAAAATTGACTCATTTTTCACCAAAAAATATCATCCTCTCCCCTTAAACTACGGCGACTGGAGTAAAAATTAGAATAGAAATGGACGTTAAATTCGACACATTTGATTGACGAAATCCTGTAGTATGCCGCTTTTTCTCTAAAAGTCCTGTAAGGCTAGTCTGGAAACGGACTATAGTTCCATTGATGTGATCTTTGAATTATTCATATTTTAAGACAGTACTTGTGCCAGTAAGGTAAGTCAAGGCATGTAGATTCTTCTGATTATAGATGGTGACTTATTATTCGAAACTTGATTTTCAGTTTGAATTGTTGTATGTTCGTACTAACGCAATGTTTCATATTAATAACGAATATACGATTTCTATCAGATGTTGCCATTGAATTTTTGTAGCAAAGCTTAACGGGTATAATAAATAACATTGGATGTTTATTAATTTCTAATCCAAGTCATCATTATGAATTGTATAGTTATATTTCACAGTTATGTGTGCATAATTAAATTTGCTAGCCAGTGCAGGGAGTCTGAAACATTAACGCCATCCGTATACGTAATCATTGCAATAAATTCAACATTAGGCACAGCTCGTGGGAGCTCAGAACTGAGCTTTCATATTATTTATTTATTAAACATAAATTTACTCTTTTTCAAAGTTCTTCACATAAATTGATATGTAAAGTGTTTGTTTTAAATCGAAAGCAAATTTTAAGGTCATTTTAATAAGTGAGTCCCGCGCCATGGCGTTGCTGTCTAAGGCATCCCGCCTAGGACTCGCGTTACGGAATGCGCGCTGGTTCGAGTCCTCATGGTGGAAGAAATTTTCTTATGAAATTTCGGCCAGTGTATGGGACCGGTGCCCACCCAGCACCGTGATGCACTTGGGGAGCTACGATAGGTAGCGAAATCCGGTTGCGAATACCAGCTATAACGGCTGGGGGGATCATCGTGCTAACCACACGACACCTCTATTCTGGTTGGATGATCGTCCACCTCTGCTTCCGCATGTGGGCGTGAGGCCAGCAGCCGGCTGATCGGTCTAGGCCCTTCACGGGCTGTAGCGCCACGGATTATTATTATTATTATTATTATTATTAATAAGTGAAATATTGATGATTTAATAATTGAAAATCGTAGCATAATATGTAAAGTTGAGACAGACCCAACGCACTCTATTGTATCTGGGCGGCCTTAACAGAAATGTGGTTGATAATGCATTACATTACAATAAATCGCTATCTTAATACTACAACCAGGTAACTGCAAATTTCATAATTTTACAGGAAGCTTACTTCAATGTTGATTTTAAAATTATAAGTATTCATATACAGGATGTTAAAAAAATTACGTTTACAACGTTTCAGGGATGATAGAGGAGGTAAAAACGAACATCTCTTTTAAGTGATAAAAGTTTAGCAGTTGCGCCTTTTTTCCGCTAGATATCCTGAAGGATAGACGACTTGACTTCCATCAAAACACACATTGGTTGGTTCTATTTGTTCACGACTATTTTGTACAGGCTTATCTGTTGCCTAACAGTCTCCGTGGTGGTAATTATTTGGTTTTTCTACGCGACGTCCTACCAGAACTTTTAGAAAATATCTCATTGAACATCAGAGAACGAATATGGTTCCAGCATGACGGTGCCCCTTCACACTTTGATCGTCGTGTCAGGAACCTCCTAAATGCTACATTTCCCGATCGTTGGATTGGAGGGGTGGGGCGGTACCGTGGCCACCTCGATCACCGGACCTAACCCCACTGGATTTATTTTTGTGGGGAGACGTGATACGTTTTGTGTATGAGACACCGATCGATACGGCAGATGACTTAGTTGCTCGAGTTGTTGAAGCTGCACATGTTATTAGAGACAATGCTGGCCTTTTTTAGCGTTGCAGACACTCCATAGTACGAAGGTACCAGTTGTGCAATAGGGTAAACATTGGTAATTTCGTGATAATTTCATGAAAACTAATTTCAAATGCAAATGTGTAAATATATCCTTATTCCGATTTTTTCATCTAAAAGACGATAACTTGCTGTACAAATCTGGAGACATAAAAGATTGGATACGTTCTTGAATATGTGCCAAAAACCACTTTTAAAACTTAAGCTGAAAGGTTGGTTATTTCGTGATAACCTTGGTAATTTCGTGATATTGCATTGATAATTTCGTGAGAGGTAGAAGAATTGTGGAAAAATTCATTAAAGTCAAATGTAATTCTCATTTATTGTTACAAGACTTCAAACATAGTAATTCCGTCTATATTCATAGCAAGAAAACATAGAAATACATATCAACACATAATAAGAATGAAATCAATGTAAAAATTGAAATTGAAAAGGGATCTTCTTTGCCCTGAAAAGGTGAACACTTTTATTACGAACTTTACTATATAGCCTATATTACTAGGGTAACTCCAAAAGTAATGCATAACGTTTGTTTAAAAATTATATTTTTATCCTACAGTTTTGCTATTTTCACAGAATTTAGGTGCATCCTTTAGGAACAAAATGCCACTTTTCTACATCATCCCCGTCCCTTTCAACTGCCTTACGTAACCTAGGAACGAACTGGTCCAAAATGGTGGAGCCATGTTCCATCTTCTGTCACAATTCTTGCAAGTAAGTCATCTAGCACTTATCATTGACACTTAGCATGATAACAATTCAAACAGAAGCTACACTGAACCCATAGCGTCTCCGTTTTCTTTTTTGTTATCACATCTTGTCTTCAGATTTCTAAAATTCCTATTGTAATACATTTTATACTATTTTAAAAATTGTAACACTTAATGCTCAACAAAATTTCGCCTCAAACAGCTAAGATTTCTATCAGTAAAGCTAAGCCTATATGGCGACTACAGATGTATCTAAAATTCCAAAAACATTTCCTAAAATTTCATGAAGATACAATAAATCTTTGTACCAAATATCATATGCTTACCTTTAGTAATAAGCCTGTAATGTAATTACAAATATCCACAAAATTTGTACGCCTGAGAAGTCGACGCAAACTTGCTCTCTCCAAACATAAAAGCTCACTGAAGCAACTATAACAGTGACACAAAACTTAGCTGTATGTTTCTGGAAACTGGACAACATATGCAATCCCTTGGCGGAAATTTGGATCTCGTAACACCATTGGTTAGTTCACAAAAGAGCAAAGAAAAAGTATCACGAAATAACCACTGCCACGAAATTACCAATGTTTACCCTATTTCGGGCTAAGAGGAATGAAGCTACAGGATAATGTAGAAAGTAATACAAAGCATAACTGCTCACATTGTATTCTTTACCTGACATAATTAAGAACATTAAATCCAAACGTTTGAAATGTGCAGGTCATGTAGCACGTATGGGTGAAACCAGGAATGCATATAGAGTGTTAGTTGGAAGACCTGAGGGGAAAAGACCTTTGGGGATGCCATGGGAGGATAATATTCAAATAGATTTGAGGGAGGTGGGATATAGTGCTAGAGACTGGAGTAATCTTGCTAAGGATTGGAACCGATGGCGGGCTTATATGAAGGCGGCAATGAAAATTCGTGTTCTCTAAGAACCATTTGTTAGTTAAATAACGTAGCGCGACAGCCCATAAAGACCCACCGGCTGCCTTATCAGAGGTGACTCATCATCCAAACAAAACAGTCTGCCCGTGTCTCACGTCCTGAACCGAGAGCTCCCTAGTGCTTATAACCACGCGTCTTAGGTCTGCTCGGACCGGCACGGCAGTTGCATCGTGTGGCACGGCAGCATATTACATGTGCTGAAAACATTATCCTATGCCATTGCAGGGGTCTTTACTGTTTATAATACTAGATACTCTAATCGTGGTTACCACTATCGCTATTATCTCTGATGGCGATGGCGATGTAAGTACACACTAGGCCACTCTTCGTTCAGTCTGGACAACTGCTGAATTGCCATAGAGCAGAATTTCTCAAAGTATGTTCCGGGGTTCCGTGAGCCCTATATGATTTTAAATTTTATTTTATACTTTTTTTTACTTGGTTATTTAACGACATTGTATCAACTACTAGGTTATTTTGCATCGATGGGATTGATGGTAGCGAAATGGTATTTGGCGAGATGAGGTCGGGGATTCGCCAAAGATTACCTGACATTCGCCTTACGGTTGGAGAAAACCTCGGGAAAAAATCGAACCAGGTAATCAGCCCAAGAGGCAATCGAACCCACGCCAGAGCGCAACTTTGGATCGATAGGCAAGCGCCTTAGCCGACTGGGCTGCACCGATGGCTATTTTATACTTAGTGGATACTATAAAAATATATAAATGTTACCAAAATATGAATCAATAGTAACATGAAACAACTGATGATAAAATAATAATAATAATAATACTAATAATAATAATACTAATAACAATAATAATAATAATAAGAATATTCCAAGAATATGAGTAATAATAATAATATTACAATAATATGCGTAATAACAATATGTTTAGGCGTAATAAACGTCTAAAACGGAAAATACCCATAATACTTATCATTTTCATCACTGCATTCTCTGCGTATGTGTCCACAAAAACAAAATATCGAGAAGACAAAATGCAGAAGTATAGCATAAATGAGACTGCAACTTTCCGCCATAAAACCACATTGCAGGCTTAAAAAACAAATACATTCGTCCCACTGAACAGAATTATTGAGATACTAGCTCTCACTTGTCTGTTAACTATTAAATATTAATAAAATATTACAAGGATTCCGCAATTACACTTTAGATTAAGAGGGGTTTCGCGGTGGAAAAACGTTTGAGAAACACTGCCACAGAGGAAAGAGTTTACGGATGTGTACACGTGATAACCGTAATCGCGATTACGTCGATAATCTCAAGTAGAGACTGTAGTCTACCACTAGTATTAGTGTTTAGTTACAGGAATTGATGAGAAGGACATAATTTGTTTTGTGAGGGGACAGCCTATACATTCGCTTGTCCATGGCTGATATTGCTCCACAGCTGACGAAAGGAATCCTGAAAAAACCGATGTGTTGAACGTAGGGTAGTAGGCACATGCTGTACCCAGGACCGGCCACTCACCCCCTCTGCGTCTCGCCCCGCAAATAAACAGCTCAGGAAGTGAGACACGGGCAGTATTATGATTCTCCCAAACATTATTGCTGGTTTCTGTAAACGAATTCCTCTCATTTATCTCCTCAAATTCATCATTATACTTGGTGGGCACCGACCACACATATTAGCCGAACGTTCTGTATTCTTTTATTTGGAAGTTTGTTGGTTGATGTCTTTCATAATTTCAATGTACCGGTACTAACAATTATTCCTATATTTTTATCTTATTTTGTAACCTGTAAGCTATAACAAGTGTGAAGTACAGGATTTAGGAGAATTCGTGTGAATCATGTCTTTTAATTACAGGGCGCGGTTACAGAGTGGCTCAATAACGTCATTCATTAGGCAGGTTATTTTCCTGCCCCTGGTGTTCCGTGAAGTTTCATCTACTCCAATTGTGCGTCCGATTATTTGTGACTCCAACCAACTGCGGTCTATATCGAACCGCAGCTCTATGAAGTTGTGATTATGAAAATACAGCACAACCCACATCCACAAATATTCACGTCCCCACTGGGATTCAAACCCACCGCCCTGTGGTTTACAGGTCTACACGGGAATCGTGATACCGGCAAAGGGAGAGTGAAACATCAATAATGAAACGATGAAAATGTCACGTTACCGCGATACCGAATAACTTTCGGAAGCGCGAATAAAAACTTGTCATCCTTATTGCCGCTGATACATTATGATGTTCAAACCTGGTTCAAATTTTGTTACGACAAGAGATTTTCATAAACTGACTACGATAACATAGTTTATTATGTTTCTTACGGTATAAAAAGTATACGAAAAATACACTCTCATTTATAGGCCTACGCAATTATATTGTGGTGATTTTTGTTTATAAAATTGACGCAACTTTATTTTCTTATAACTTTGAATAACATATATAACTGAAATAAATAATATTATAATAGTACATTATGCAACGAGCCTTTAATGGTGGTAATTAAGACGCGAGTATGTTTGTTTATGAAACGAGCGCATGTTATGGTTATGTAAGTGAGGAGCGGAACTGACCTGAATTGTGAAATGTACGCAGACGCGAAAGTATTGATTTTTTCCGAGGCACGAATGCCATTGACCTTGATATGATGTAGAGAATAACATGAACATTAGTCTTGTTATAACCTGGAAATTGATTTAGAATTGAAAACCGAGATGACAAATTGAATTTATTTGAATATTATTTACAATTAACGCTAATTCCACTGTTCTACAAAAAAATGAAATTCATTTTTCTGGGTATAACAATGCTTGATTAATATGGAAATTTACTTCCTGAAGTCAAATCTGTAATTAGTTTCTCTGTGTCACGCATAGTTTTCAAGTTATATGCAATTTCATTTTTTAAATATTTTTCGTTTCCACACTATGTATTTATGTAGGCAAAACATGTAAATATTAATATTTTAGTCACTTACAAAATTATTTTCAAACATTTTATGCACTATAAAACAAAAAATATATACAAGCCTTAATATAATAATTATATTATATGGAACAATTTATTTAAGATTAGAAAATATGAACAAAATACACTTTTTCTTATGAATTTAAAATTCTTATTTTTTTCTCCTGTGTTCAATTTTGCAGTCTCTAATAATGTTCCAGCAGTAGTCAGCAAGCATCGCAGGCATCCATTTCCCTTCATACCGCTTTCCCATGGATATTATATCTTTATGGATCCTTTCACCATGTTCGTCAGAGACATCACTGCAGCTCTCAGGAAAATAATGTATATGTAAATCTAAGAAATGCACTTTTAAAGACATGTGACATCCTAGATCCCTATATGAATTTCTCATTTGTTGAACCAATTGTTCGAAGTCGTTAGCTCTCTTTCTTCCCAGAAAATTTTGCGTTATATTTTTTAAACAAGACCACGCTCTTGTTTCTTTTGGTGCAAGGCATTGTTCAAAATCTGAGTCCTTCTGAAGTTTTCTAATTTGAGGACCCACAAACATGCCCTCTTTTATTTTTGCTTCAGAAAGACGAGGAAACTTTTTTGAAAGGTACATAAATCCTCTTCCAGATGTGTTCATGGCCTTAACAAATTGTTTAATAAGGCCTAGCTTGTTGTGAAGAGGGGGCAGCAGAACATCTTCACTGGCTACCAATTTCCCATTCAGTATATTTTTTTCTCCAAATTTCCACTTAAGTTCAAGCCAAACCTTTCTTTTATAATGGGAATTCCTATCGCGAGTATCTCACCCACACAGAAAACATCCATATTTGGTGTAGCCTTGTTGCATATCTAACATCATGGCTACTATTTTCAAATCACCACACATTTTCCACTTGTGCTCATTATATTTGACTAATCTCAGCATATTTTTCAAAATATCATATGACTCTTTAGTCATACTTGCATAGGCAACTAGGACAGAAGGCATTATGTTCCTATTGTGGAGGATAACTCCCTTTAGACTGTATTTTGAGGCATCTATAGAAAGTCTCCTATCCTGTGGCTCGTATTTGAAGTTCAAAGTCTTCATTAGGTCACAAACATCATTGCAGAGTGTCATCATGAGTTGAATTTTACATATGCAGAAATGATATTTCATGTAAACAAACAATACTCACTTCCTCTAACAAGAATTCCAGGTTAAATTCAAGATTTCTCTCTCTCTGTTAGAATCTATTTTACTTCTATGATATAAGAGGTTTCTGTAAAAGAGAAATGTGTAAAGTTTTACATATTTTATACGCCACAGATGTCGGAATATTATAGTTAATAATGAATATTTACTCGCATGATAAGGAATGTCTCCACCATCCAAATAATGCCAGTTTAATACGCTATAAAACTCAATTTTATATCCTGTAACAATGACTTCCTTATTAACATAAAATTTTACTAACAACAGGAATGCCACAATTTGAAAACGAAAACAAATGGAGCACAAACTTAACTGTTGGCAACTGTTGTTAAGCAAAGTTCACCATCTTTATCACAAATTTAAAATGTCAGTTAAATGAGACGTATATTCTCGTATAACTAAAAAACTGTGCCTGATAGCGAATTTCTGTTTTCAGATTTGAATTTTCCACGTGAAGATCCTTTGGAAACACATATTTTCATAAAGAAAAATGACCCTTGTAGAACAGTGTTATTATAGTAACAGAACATAACCTTCTGTGACAGTATTGGATTTCCAGCCTCCGTGACTTTTCGCTAATTGTCTTTCGATTGCATATCCGAAAATAATCGATACTTGCCGTTTTATAATGGTACAATGGTGATTTATCATTGGCCGAACAAATGAATTATAATGAATAGGTGTACTTTAATGAGGTGCATGAGGTGCATTAAAGGTGTATAATTGCTACATTTCAGCATGGTCGAGCATAAACGTTTAAATGAGACAAAAAGAAAAAAAACAGAACATTATTTTAATTATCAAAATGTTCTGGTTCTATTATATCATATTACCTATGGTTATATAAATAGAAAAGAAAAGAATTCTAGAATAAATTTGCATTTCTGAGAAACATAAGACATAACGTTCATATTTTTGTACTTGAGATTCCACACTTTATCTTAAACATATGAAAAGAAAATTCCTAGCCTTTTGATAAGGGCCGGGTAATTAAACAAAGACTGGGGAACGGATTATTATACATTGAAAGGTAACGATAATGTATCAAATTGGCTACTTGATTGGTCATACTTATATTATAACACTTGCCAAAGTAGATAGAAGTTCAGTCAGGTATAAAAAAACTGTGGCGATTCAAGGCTGCTTGACGTTTGGGACTTGGGGAGTGATCAATCTCGACGTCTGGAAACACTCACAAGCAGTCTTTACTTCAAGGACGCGACGTATACAACATTGTCGTGCGGGTTTTCGCTTTGCGGGCGCTGTTGGTGTTGCTTTCCCGATCGTTGTTCATCTCTAGCTCCTTCCTTATAACTGTGTTCCTCTTCCTATCCACCAAACTATACCCTGCCATTGTTCTCTGAATTTCATTTTCTAATCTGGATAAATTTCTTTTCCTCATGGTTCACATTTCACTCCCATACATGCAGGTAGGCACAGCCATTACCTTATACAGGGTAATTCATAAGTGTCTTTCCAAACTTTGTACAGGGACATCATTTTATTTTTACTTCAATTTTTATTGTACCTGAGTTTTTAAATGTACTTCACTCCCACCCCTTCCACTAATGAAGTTCAACTGTCCTTCACACAGATCCAAGACCGCATATACAGTCATAGTAGCATAGTAAACAGTACATTCAAAAAATATATTTGCGTTTTCCAGTGACGAAAGAGCTTTCAATATTGAATCGTTTTCGTACTGTCGTCCATTTGCCTACGTCGTATCCCGGTTTCCCCCACCAGCTTTTATTTGCCAGCTAGTGGCTGGGCTGTCTTAGCTTTTTTCTGAGAACATTAATTTCTGTTAGGAATTGGACGTCTACGTAATATTATACGACTGTTTAAACTAACTTAAGTAAAATGGCCACGTTAAGTAATTAACTGTCACGTGATTTCCTCCCTTTCTACGACCCTACAACATAACCACTTGGACGGACAGTAGGTAGTATATCTGGGTAATCTTATCTTTTCGGATCGGGCAGAAGTGAAGATTGAATTTACAATACGTAAGGTACTCTTTTATAGAGTAGGTACATAATTATTTCAACATGAGTTACTAGTACGTAGAACGAAACTGGTAATTGGGATTAGTTACAATAGTCTATATTGTGATAATATGCACATTAGAACTGAAGCCTGTATCGAAATGAACGGCTACCATTTTCAAATATGTGTTTAAATATCCATATTATGATTATTTTTCAATTTCACTTCATTCTCTATATTGTACGCTAATGTGTTGTAGACAGTATAATATACACCGCATAATGAATACGTCCACATGAACAGCTCAGTTCGTGAGTAAAAACACTCATTGTTAATACTGTACTGTATTTTGATTAAACAAAAACCTATTGAAAATTATCAAACTCAAAATCGCGATATTTCCTAGTTTACGTAAATGGATGAACTACTTTTCTTCCCTCCTATACCTAGTAAAGTGATTTGTTTGTATATTACGCCAGTATCATCGAACTCCAGTCGTGGAATGGCGTTGATCCACAGGTATAGCCAGGTTAATATTGAAAATGTTAGTAAAAATAAAATGATGTCCCTGTAGATGTAATATAGAGGTAAAATTAAGGATAAAATGTTCTATACAACTTTTACCGCAAACGCTTGATTTCAGAGTTATGATGCATAATGTGCTGTCTTGATACCGATTTGATAGGGCTTTGTTTACTGAACGGAAATATGTACTGATCTTCGAATGTTACAGAGACGGTTGAACTCATTTCGAATATTTTCACAGCCAATTTGGGATCGTTGCTGTATTTATGCTACGTTAGCGAATTTGAGTGGCATAAATTAGCGCCTTCACACGGCCCCAAAAAAGAAGTCTAGGGGGTTCAGGTCCAGTGATCTGGCAGGCCAAACAACTGGTCCTGCACTATCTATCCTACCGTACACAACTGATGATTACTGAACTGACAGAATGTATGTGTACTAACGAGACGTGTTGACGGTAGGAAATGCAACAGAGTAATACAACTAAACATACCTACTTACAGTAAAGTAAACAAAGTCCTATCAGATCGGACTCAACACTAGTGGGGTATACCGATATCAAACATCGCTGTAGGCCAACATAACACATCCGAAAACTTTACTGTCCATATTATTTATGTCTAGTAAGATAAGACATTATGCATTATAACTATACCTCGGATTTTAGGCTCATAAAAGTTAACTTTTAGGCATCTAAACTAGACCCTGAATTTATGAAAACAGGCATTAAAACATAGATTTAGGCACCAAAAGTACAATTTCAAGCAGCCAAAAATACTAATAATAATAATAATTATTATTATTATTATTATTATTATTATTATTATTATTTATTTTAGCTGGCAGAGTTAAGGCCGTAAGGCCTTCTCTTCCACTCAATCAGCAAAAAGTGTATATACATATGCATGTACTTACAAAATAATTAAACAATTTGATTAAGTGAGAGTTACATGTATACAAGGGTTATATACGAATTAAACAACAAAATACTATGGACTATTAATTAGACACTGAAATAAACTGTGTAGCAGAATTAAGCTAAAATACATAGAATGTTAATATACTTCAAATAATATTAGATAATAGGAAGAGATTACTATGAGACAATTTTGAAAATACAGCACTATCAGGATGATGTCTAAAGAATGAAGTAACAATGTAGTCAGTGAGAGTTTAAATCAGTAAGATTGGAGTGAAATGCTAATAAGGTTATCTTTTAAGCTGTTTTTAAAGGTGTTTATTGTCTTGCAGCCCCTAATACTTTGTGACAGGGAATTCCAATGACGCGAGGTGGATACTGTAAAAGATGATGAATAACAAGATGTTCTATGAAGAGGTATACTTAGCGTGCCACAGATAAGTGATCTGGTATTTATGTTGTGGTTAGAGTATAGATAGGAGAAACGAGACGAAAGGTAATTTGGTGTTGAGGTGTGCAGAATTCGATAGAGTAAAGACAAAGAGTGTAAAGTTCTGCGTTCTTTAAGTCGGAGCCACGAAAGACTTGCGAAGGACGGTGATATGTGATCATATCGTCGGATGTTGCACACGTATCTGACGCACATATTCTGAGCTCGCTGTAACTTGACTGACAATTCAGAACTTAGGTCAATTAACAAAACGTCACAATAATCGAAGTGCGGCATTACTAAGGTTTGTACTAGGGTAAGTTTTAGTTGCTGGGGAAAGAAGTTTCTCAAGCGACTCAAACAGTGAATGGAGGAACAGATTTTTTTATCGTTTCTTTAACTTGAAAATTCCAACTTAGATTATTATAAAAAAAGAATCCAAGATTTTTTACGACAGATGAATAAGGGATTAGCGTGTTGTTAAGGCTAGCAACTGAAAGATTACTGTTATTAAGGGAGTTAACTAAACGCTTATGTCCAATAATTATAGCTTGAGTCTTACTTGGGTTAAGTGCAAGTCCGAAATTGGCCGCCCAAGTGGAGACAGTGGCTAGATCACAATTTAACTTGTCAATCGATTCACTGATCGTATTGGGTCTGGAATGTATGTAAAGTTGTAGGTCGTCAGCATAGAGGTGATAACGGCAATACTGTAAGTTCTTTGATTCGTCATTAATGTAGATAGAGAAGAGTAGTAGTCCTAATACGGAGCCCTGCGGCACTCCCGTCTTTGTGCATCGCCATTGGAAGAATTGATTATCAAGTGAAACACACTGTTGGCGGTCCCGTAGGTAGAAGTCCATCCAGCTCAAGGTATTGTGTGACAGGTGCAAAGTCTTCATCTTTGCAAGAAGCAAGTCGATATCAACAGAACTAAAGGCATTGCTGAAATCGAGAAGAGTTAGTGCCGTTACTTCACCCCTACGCATAGCTTCACGGATGTCCTCAGTCACTTTAAGTAGGGCTGTAGTAGTGCTGTGTCCATGCCTAAAACCCGATTGATAGTCATCAAGGAGTTTGTGTTTGTCGAGATAGTACGTAAGTTGTCCGTGTACAATATGTTCTAATGCTTTTGAAAGAGTGGGAAGAATTGATATCGGTCTGTATTGGTTTACTGTAGAAGGTGTGTTAGATTTAGTAAAGGTTTCACTAATGCCATTTTCCATAATGACGGGTAGGACCCAGTCATAATAGATGCATTGGATATATGGGTGACGGTCGGCAGGATCACATCTATTATTTTATACAGGAGAGTGATATTTATATTGTCTATACCTTGGACTTTAGATTTCATACGTCGCAGCGTCTTCATTACGTCAGTCGGGTTAATATATTTAAAGAAGAATTTATCCCACACAGGTTGGGGGTAAGATCTGAGAAATTCAAGAGTCTCTTGTTTATGTAATGGTTCCGGTGGAGCAGTGACGAAATGTTCATTTAGACTATTGAGTGACAAGTTGATGTTATCTACCCGAGGCTTTGCTTTTGTTAGACCCAGGTTATTAAGGTTACGCCACAATTCTTTCGCACTGACCGAAGGTAGAATAAGGGAATGTGCATGGCGTAATTTAGCATTTCTTACTGCTTGATTACATTTATTTCTTAAAACTTTGTAAGTATTAAAATCTAATTCGTCCTTGCTCCGTCTGTATTTACGATAAGCAGTGTCTCTGTCTGTCATGAGTAATTTTATGGCATCGCACATCCAAGGCGCAGGGCGTCTACCAACTCGTCTGGTTTTCAAGGGTGCGTGTTTATCGTATAACTGAATTACTAGGTCGTTAAATTTTTCGATTTTGTCGTCAATGTCTGGTAAATTCCACACTTCAGTCCAAGGCAGGCCTATGCAGCTAAAATGTAATTTCTAGCCACACAAACTACAATAACTATAAAAATTCAATTAATTAGTGAGTATTAAGCATTACGGTATACAGTGACTAGAACAGTAAAAAAAATATTCTGATTAGAAACTTTATTTTTGTTAAGTCTTAAATTATGAATTCAGGCATGCACCTAGGTAATTTTTAATGAGTTCATTGGCTTCATTCCTCTAAGGCCGCTAATACACAAGTGCTCATACTACAACTAATTAATTCATTAATGTAAAAATGAATTTACAATTAACTCAATATTAATAAAATTGGAATTGCAACAAATCACAACGTTATCTCTAATTTTGCATTGTGAAACTATGCCTTTTCTTAATCAGAACCATCTTATAAGAATAAAACATTCTTCTCAATTATACCGAAGCAAAGGATGCATATTTAAATCTAACAATGTTTGTCATTCCTCCCGATTCATCACATTTCTACTGTCTGCTCAAGTGATCAACAAAACCAGACACCTTCCAGGAATTTCTTCATTCCGACAATCAAACTATTACATGATATTTGAACCATACCTACCCCACGACATTCAAATCTTTCCCTTTCATTCCTGGACGAAAATTTAAAAATATATACTTAACAAATAGGAATAGACAATTTCAGGCTCTAAAATCTTAAAAAATAGGTCTCAATGGATGAAATAGGCATTTTAGACGTAATAAAACCGCCTTTAAACGTTCATATTTTATATAAAATATTGAGGTATTAACTAGTATTAGTTTATCCCTACAGAAAAAATAGGCATTTAACCTAAAATCTGAGCTCTAATTATAACTATGAAACAAAGAATTTGCGGGAAAAGTTGTATAAAACATTCGAGTCTTATTTTTACTTCTACATTACATCCAAAAACTTTGTACAGTTACTTATGAATTACCTGTATAGTTTCATCAAAGCTTCTTTCCCTACTTTCCTTATATCTTTTATTTATACTTACTTATTTACTTACTTCGTTTTAAGGAACCCGAATGTTCATTGCCGCCCTCACATAAGCCCGCCATTGGTCCCTATCCTGAGCAAGATTAATCCAGTCTCTATCATCATATCCCACCTCCCTCAAATCCATTTTAATATTATCTTCCCATCTACGTCTCGGCCTCCCCAAAGGTCTTTTCCCCTCTGGCGTCCCAACTAACACTCTATATGCATTTCTGGATTCGCCCATACGTGCTATATGCCCTACCCATCTCAAACATCTGGATTTAATGTTCCTAATTATGTCAGGTGAAGGATACAATGCGTGCAGCTTTGCGTTGTGTAACTTTCTCCATTCTCCTGTAACTTCATCCCTTTCAACCCCAAATATTTTCCTAAGAACCTTATTCTCAAAAACCCTCAGTCAATCTATGTTCCTCTCTCAAAGTGAGAGTCCAAGTTTCACAACCACACAGAACAACCGGTAATATGACTGTTTTATAAATTATAACTTTCAGATTTTTTGACAGCAGACTGGATGACAAAAGCTTCTCGACCGAATAATATCAGGCACTTCCCATATTTATTCTGCGTTTAATTTCCTCCCGAGTGCCATTTATATTTGTTACTGTTGCTCCAAGATATTTGAATTTTTCCACCTCTTCGAAGGATAAATCTCTAACTTATATAGTTCCATTTCGTACAATATTCTGATCACGAGACATAATCATATATTTTGCCTTTTCGGGATTTACTTCCAACCCTATCTCTTTACTTGCGTCAAGTAGAATTTCCGCTTTTTCCCCAATTGTTTGTGGATTTTCTCCTAACATATTCACGTCATCCGCATAGACAAGAAGCTGATGTAACCCGTTCAAATCCAAACCCTCTGTGTTATCCTGAACTTTCCTAATGGCATATTCTAGAGCGAAGTTAAAAAGTAAAGGTGATAGTGCATCTCCCTGCTTTAGCCCGCAATGAGTTGGAAAAGCATCAGATAGAAACTGGCCTATACGGACTCTGCTGTAAGTTTCACTAAGACAAATTTTAATTAATGGAACTAGTTTCTTGGGAACACCAAATTCAATAAGAATATTATATAAAACACTCTCTCTTAACCGAATCATACGCCTTTTTGAAATCTATGAATAACTGATGCACTGTACCTTTTCTCCCATTTGTTCTCCTATACATTATAAAATGTATAAATGTCATTTTGTGTCTCACGTTGTTTAATGTATTTATATTAGTCCACGCATGGTTCTAATTTTATTAAAAATTAGGTTATAGTAAAAATTTAAAGTAAAAATTCTTAATTTACTATATATGTATTAATTGAAATATGTATTGTGTTGTAGACCCTATACATTTTGAAGGCACTCAGATACTGACGGCCTTATCTCTATCAGGTTAAATAAATAAATACTAATACTAAAAAAAAAAATAAATACTAATACTAACACTGGTATTCCATGCCTTCACGCGCCAGTATTACTTTATTTCCTATCTAGCGCAAGCACAGAGATAGGGACTATTGAACACCAAAATTAATTTTAATTTCAAATCTGAACTACTTACAGCTTAATAGAAAAATATAATAAATTCGTTTCTGTGTCGTGGTCACTTTAGACAGACTTACTACAGAATAAGGAGTCACAATTCCCCTATGTTTCACATGTAAGCCCGCACATGGGGAACGTAAAATCTTGGGTGCATTTCATTGCCTCATTGTTCTGCACTAACATTTGCAGACGACCTGCGTAACTCATTATGAGAGTTTAACATTGTGTAGCTAAACATTTGAGTAGTTTTACAGCTTTGTAAAGTTTCCCAATTATACCGTGCGTTTGTTGCAGTGAGTTTTGTTAGTATCAATTGGAAATTCCATTCCAATTGGCGGGTCGATCGTTCGATGCACCCTACTTGTCTCTGGGCCGCGCTATGGCCATCCAAATACTCTGCTTGATAGAAATTCGGGATTCGGCCACACTTAAAATGTTTTGTAGAGATTTACGAGTGGCGACACTGTCCCGCTGTAACTGGACGGCGTAGTAATTTTTGACAATTAAGAGGTGAAGAGAATAGTTTTCTTTTTGAAGAGCAAAGGACTTGAAACGCACTGCGCTGTTATTCATTCCACGTTATTTGAGTAACCAATCGTAACTGATTAAATATCCTCTGAACATGTTCAACTGTAATGGGATGAGATAAGAACGAACAAATAAATGAACATCAATTTATTTCAGTGGTGTAAATTAAAAAAATCTTAGGACTTTACTAAAGATGTTATTAATTGGTCCAACAGAATATATCTCTTATTGTGAAAATTAATATTTGAGGAGAAAAATTCGCTCCGGCGCCGGGGATCAAACCCGGGTCCTTGGTTCTTCGTACCAAGCGCTCTGACCACTGAGCTACGCCGAATTCAATCCACAGCAACGGATCGAATCTTCCTCCTACAGTGCCCAACTTGGAGTCAGGCCACAAAAAGGGAAACAACCCTGTAGGAGGAAGATTCGATCCGGTGCTGTGGATTGAATTCGGCGTAGCTCAGTAGTCAGAGTGCTTGGTACGTAGAACCAAGGACCCGGGTTCGATCCCCGGCGCCGGAGCGAATTTTTCTCCTCAAATATTACATCTTAGGACGCTACTATAATGAGTTTCCTGGCAAGAAAGAAAATATTTATCTCCTTTCTGCAGATGTTGAATATATTTGTCCTAAGCACAAATCTAGAGGTTTCATATGCCTTTCCACCTTAGTGCAGGCACAGGGAAGTTTGTCATATAAAAAGCTGTTGTTGGAATTGTTTTCTTTAAACAGTGGGTTCTAAGACAAAAGTTATAAATCAAGTTGAACCAATATTCTTTGAGTACGAGTGTTAATTTAGGAACATAAAATCGAGACGTTTGAGATGGGCAGGACATGTAGCACGTATGGGCGATTCCAGAAATGCATATAGAGTGTTAGTTGGGAGGCCGGAGGGGAAAAGACCTTTGGGGAGGCCGAGACGTAGATGGGAAATTAATATTAAAATGGATTTGAGGGAGTTGGTATAGTCTATGATGATAGATACTGGATTACTGTTGCTCAGGATAGGGACCAATGGCGGGCTTATGTGAGGACTGCAATGAACCTCCGGGTTCCTTAAAAGCCAGTGGGTAAGTAAGTAATAGTAATTATAGTAATAGCAATAATAATAATAATAATAATAATAATAATAATAATAATAATAATAATATTATTATTATTATTTTTCCCTTCAAGTATTTGGTCTGTTACGATCTCACAGTTGAATTTTCAATCCAGCGCTTCTTTGGACGACCGAGAGACTTCTTCCCGTTTGGACGATATTGGAGCATGACTTTTGGGATTCTATCTCTATGCATGCGATGCAGATTATTTATGCAGTTGTTCTGATAATCTTTTACGTGATTAATTACAGGTTCTAGTTGTAATTCTTCCATTACATCTTCATTGCGTTTGTGATCCCATTTCGTATATCCCGCTGTATATTTCATAAATTTCGTTTCATTAGCCGTTATTCTGCTTTCGTCTTTCTTCCTCAATGTGGGAGGTGGGATATGATGGTAGAGACTGGATTAATTTTGCTCAGGATAGGGACCGATGGCGGGCTTATGTGAGGGCGGCAATGAACCTCCGGGTTCCTTAAAAGCCAGTAAGTAAATACGAGTGTTAATATGACTATGTAGCGGACGAAATTGCGGTGGAAGCAGTGTTACAAATTTTCACAAGAATCCCTTAGAAGTGGATATAGCAAGCTTGGCATGAGTCAGGTGTAAGCAAATCAAGTCTTCATCGCATCTTAAAGCAAGCAAAGTGGAAACCCTACAATCCTAGGTTGCTTCAAGTAATGAATGAGGACGATCCAGATAGGTGCCTCCAATTTTGTGAATGGATTTGCGATAAAGAACAGTTTACAGATTTGATTTTATGGTCTGATGAGGCGACTTTCAAATTGAATAGAACCATCAATCGACACAACTGTGTGTACTGTCGGTGACTCAGGAGAAGACGAGAGCGGACTGAGGAGGAAGGGATGTGAACAGATAACGTACGACAACACGTCCAATATTTGTACTGCAGTAAGCGGAAACATTAGGTCTCCTTCTGTTCAACTTAACTTTAATTTCCATACGCATTGTTACTCATGTTTCCTGCACGAGTAATAACCTGGCTACTGGGATGCTTATCTGAGCGATGTTTATAATAATCAGCAGCGATAGTCAAGAAGGTCACATTCTTTCCGCTCGTCTTCTCCTGAGTAACGGACAGTACATGGCAAGAGATAATCCTTATGTTAAGGAAGAACATGCTGTTAATCTTCCTGGGTTATCAGTGTGGTGTGGTAGGCTGTCAGAGGATCATTATTTTTTGAAGAACACTGACAGATGGAACATACCTTAACATGTTGCGGGAAACAATTGTGCCAGCTGTTTAGCAGCTCTACTCAGATGAAGATTGTTGTTTTTTATTAACAAAATGGTGCACCGTCATATTACCACCGAGACGTGCGGGAATTCCTGGATGAAACATTTGTTGATAGGCGAGTAACCACCCAGATCTCCCGACTTAACGCCCTTCGATTTCTACCTGTGGGGAACGCTGAAGGACAATGACTACGCCACAAAACCACGTACGCTGGATGCCATGAGAGAGACTGTTGTGACTGTCTGTGAATCATATCACATGTTTTTTCGATCTGTTCCAGAGCGTTGCCAGACGATGTATTGCTACCAATGGAGGTCATTTTGAACATCTTCAACATTACAGTTTTGTAATATAAAGACTCATAATTTCTGTTGTTTTTGTTCTAGTTATTAACGTTCAAAATGTGTAAACATTATCGTGAGACACTCGGTGTTATTAATTCAGCTAATTGACGAAAGTATGGTTATGCCTCTCCTTAGAATATACTAGTTTTCATGCTAGTAACAGTGAATATACTTTGAAATAAGTCGTGTCATGCCACATTACTGCGATATGATACAATGCGAAAATGGTAAAAACATTGCAATTCAAAATACGAGTATAAAAATCACTGTAGAGATTATTGTGTTTGTCGATGTAATTATTTCAGAAATGAGGAGGCCTATCATTCCAATATAGAGGAAGTGAGATACTGTATCAAAAAATATTCCACAGTCATGCATTATTGCGAACATCCATGTAATTCTCCCAGCAAGCTGCAATTATATCACGCCTGATGACGCATATATTATTAAAAATCTGCGCAACCAATTGCAGCACCACAATATAATTATATAATCACACTCTCCGATAAACACGAACTGACTTGAAGTGAAATATGTATCATATATCTGTATTATATCGAGTAGCTATTCCATCATGAGAAACTACTACAATTTAACTTAACACTGAATCTGGGGAACAGCAGCAATTATTCAATTCATTATGAAAAACCTAAGTTTCAACATATCATAAATGCCAACCACACCTACAGAGACATCAATACAGACATGGAAATACTGTACATCCAACCAAAAAGCCAGAAACTCAACACACTAGAACAATATTAAATATACAGACACGCGAAAACACACCCCAACGATATTCTCAGCACACAACTCAATTTCAAAACACATACACTCTTTGTGTCTACACTACGAACGCATCCTCACAGGAAACAAGAGGCGCCAAGACGAACAACGACCAGATCTGAAGATGACCCAAAATAAGTCGAAACATGTTAACAAGGCACATTAAAATTTAACTCAAGAAAGTTCTTATCATACATATTCCTAAATTTGAATTTGTTTCACTCTTAATTATATATCTCGAGACAGGAGTTGCATTAGAATAAGGAGCTTTGAACAAAGTAATACAATGGTGGAAATCTGTATAAAGGCAGTATAACATGTACGTATTTATTCATATATCGCATTTATGAGATCCCTCACTAATGTTAACAGCATCAAAATGACAATAGAAGAAAAAGTACTGTTTCAATATGAAAAACTTATCAGATTACCAGGAAACAATTCGCATTCATACAGTCCTCTCTGTAGATTGAAAACTCAAAAAAGTTTCATATCCATGGTTCAAGAATTAAAACAGAAAATCAATATCCCAAATTTAAAAGAAAACTTACAAATTAAACCAAACCCTTTAACTCTATTAAATACAGAATATAATCTAAATTTAACAGAAGAAATACTGAAATCAGAAGTAAGCACTAAAATAATGAAACAATTGTCTTTAGAGACAATTAATATTAGGTACTCCCCACAAAACTGGCTTCATTTATACACCGACGGATCCTTGATCTCCAGAGAACAAGGTGCAGGTGCAGGTGTTACGTGCTGTCTCTTCTCACTTTATAGATCTCTTGGGTATAGACCAACAAGTTTTGATGGAGAAATCATTGCAATAAGTGAAAGTCTCAGGAATCTTCTCTGCCACATCAGTAAATTTAAGAATGTAGTTATATTGTCAGACTCCAAAGCACCTATTCTATTAATAATCTCTAAACATACACCTTCATCTCAAACAGCAGAAATAACTAAAATGCTCTCTCAATTAATATCACTCAATAAAAGAATAGTATTCCAATGGATACCTTTCCATTGCGGAATCCTGGGAAACGAGAATGCGGATGCTTTAGCAAAGAATGGCAGCACTGCTACTTACAGACCTGTTACTAAATCTACATATTACTCTGTGAAAAGATTTATTAAATCTACATACTTAGGCTTCAACAAACAAAATTTGATACAATCACAAGGGAAAACATGGAACTCTCTGCATCATAATCCACTGTTAATTCCCGATTTACCACGAAAATCGTCATGATTGTTTGGCCAAACATCTGCATAGAATTGGAATATATCAGTCCCCTAACTGCCCATTGTGCAACTCAAACCAAGAAATGGATTCGGAACACCTCAAAATCTGTGCTTCAGTGGCTGACCATGATAATATCTTTGAAAAATACTGGAGTGCAAGAGGTCAAATGACTTTATTGTCAAACGCCTGGCATTAGAAGACAACAACATATATCGCATTTCTGATAATGTTCCCACATCGCATGTGAAAACAATGGATAGAAACAAACATAGTAAGAAAAACCTGTTTAATTTTGAGAGGGAAGGTAGTTCGGAATGTGAACAAATCTAGTTCCATTGCATACATTGCCGATTAGCTACATATCACACTAATCAAGACATAAAAATTGATATTCTGTCATAATTATATTACTTGATAATTTAAACTTTAATTGGCCCATATAAAATACTCTAATTTTATAGACTTCTGTTTCCTTTTGTCCACAGGACATAATAATATTTTTAAAAGCTTTGTCGTAAAGATGAGTATTTTCCTGGGAGCAAGAATACAGCACATATGGAGTAAAAATTAGTATTTTACCGTTGAGCTCACTGAGAATGAGTTATTGTACAAAGTGTCACGAAATAGTTCTCCTGCGCTCATCATTTACTCATATTCGTTTTCTGTGTTTCTTATATAATAATATTTCTGTATCACATTCATTTTGATCTCGGAGAGTTAAAGGAAACAAGGAGAATGTATTGATTTAGTATGCAGTAATATTACGTTAGCTTAGAGTTCCTTTACTTTATAATCAAAATATTAACTATGCTCATTTGAATTATGTTAAAATGGATAAAATTAATAAATTATGCTATAAACGCAATTCAAAAAAATAGGGTAATGAACTAAATGGATTATTTACGCTGTTGTAAAAGTTGTTCCTTCTGAGATTCAAGAGTCCCCACAACCAATTAAAAAAAACTTACTTATCGGAGTATATCCGTTATCAACACACCTTTTAAATAATGTAAGACAGTAAAACACCTTATTTCAAGTGCCATCTTTTGGCGCAAAAGAAATACATAAAGTCAATTCTACGCCATTATTAAAAGTTCAAGCATTGAGTTATCATTTAATTGGAAATCTTGTTCCAGCTGATTGTAACAACCTTGAGATCTTAGAAGTATATTTCATTTCAGCCGCTGATCAATTGTCTATAATGTCTCATATTATATCAATCTTAAAAGTAGAATTGACTGAACAACTCCAGAAAGTATTGTATGATAATAACAGTTAAATTCATAGTCTTAAATACAACTTTCAAAATCATTTAGGAGCAAACAACTTACAACATACAAAAATCTATTATTCACTAAGTGACTACAAAACTATATTTAGATTTAAAGTTGGTATTTATTTCTAACAAATGCAGCGAAGCGCACGGGTATGGCTAGTCATAATAATAACAATTATAATAATAATAATAATAATAATAATAATAATAATAATAATAATAATAATATTAATACAGTATTAATGTATAGTATATTCGCAATAAAAATCACGATATCGTTAATAATTATAATAATAATAATAATAATAATAATAATAATAATAATGAATAATAATAATAATACAGTAATAATGTACAGTATATTCGCTATAAAAATCACGATATCATTAATAATAATAATTATAATAATAATAAATAATAATAATAATAAAATATTAATAATAATAATATTAATAAAATAATAATAAAATAATAATAAAATAATAAAAAAATAATAATAAAATAATAATAAAATTAATAAAATAATAATAATAATAATAATAATAATAATAATAATATTAATAAAATAATAATAATAATAATAATAATACGAGACAATCCACAAACGATAAGGGAATATACGGGAATTTTACTTGTAGAAAGTAAAGAAATAAGTTTGGAAGTAATTCCCTAAAAGACAAAGTATATTATTATCTCTCGTGACGAAAATATTGTACGAAATGGAAATATAAAAATTAGAAATGTATCCTTCGAAGAGGTGGAAAAATACAAATACTGGGAGCAACAGTAACACATATAAATGATACTCGGGAGGAAATTAAACGGAGAATAAATATGGAAAATGCCTGTTATTATTCGGTTGAGAAGCTTTTATCATCCAGTCTGTTGTCAAAAAATCAGAAAGTTAGAATTTATAAAATAGTTATATTACCGGTTGTTCTGTATGGTTGTGAAACTTGGACTCTCACTTTGAGAGAGGAACATAGGTTAAGGGTGTTTGAGAATAAGGAGCTTAGGAAAATATTTGGGGCTAAGAGGTATGGAGTTACAGGAGAATGGAGAAGTTACACAGCACAGAACTGCACGCATTGTATTCTTCACCTGACATAATTAGGAACATCGAATCCAGACGTTTGAGATGGGCAGGGCATATAGTACGTACTGGCGAATCTAGAAATTCATATAGAGTGTTAGTTGGGAGGCCGGAGGAAAAAAGACCTTTGGAGAGGCCGAGACGTAGATGGGAAGATAATATTAAATTGGATTTGAGGGAGGTGGGATATGATGATAGAGACTGGATTAATCTTGCTCAGGATAGGGACCGATGGCGGGCTTATGTGAGGGCGTCAATGAACCTCCCGGTTCCTTAAAAGCCAGTAGGTAAGTAAGTAATAGTAATTATAGTAATAGTAATAATAATATTATTATTACTACTATTATTATTATTATTATTATTATTATTATTATTATTATTATTATTATTATTATTATTATTCCCTTCAAGTATTTGGTCTGTTACGATTACACAGTTGAATTTTCAATCCAGCGCTTCTTTGGACGACCGAGAGATTTCTTTCCGTTTGGACGATATTGGAGCATGAATTTTGGGATTCTATCTCTATGCTTGCGATACAGATGATTTATTTTATCCAGTTGTTCTGATAATCTTTTACGTGATTAATTACAAGTTCTAGTTGTAATTCTTCCATTACATCTTCATTGCCTTTGTGATCCCATTTCGTATATCTCGCTGTATATCTCATAAATTTCGTTTCATTAGCCGTTATTCTGCTTTCGTCTTTCTTCCTCAATGTCCATGCCTCACTACAGTAACAAAGTACATGTCTCACCAAGGTCTTGTATGGGCGAATATTATAATAATAATAATAATAATAATAATTATTATTATTATTATTATTATTATTATTATTATTATTTATTTATTTATTTCGAATGTTAATGTGCAAAACAACAGCACAAAGCCAATTACAGTTCAGCACAAAACAAAAAACAAAACAGAACAATTGATGATGAGAATGAATGACAGAAAATGGAAGTGAGATGAAATACAATCAATATAATGGTCAACATTAACCATTCACCAAAAGTAACAAAATAAATAGCAATATCTGACAAATAATAAAAGATATTAAATAACAAGTAAGGATATATCATGCATAAGTAAAATCTAATCAGATCTTGCAAATTGGCACTTTTAATACATCTGGCTATTGGAGAAAGGGATTTAATTAATTTAGTGAAGAAAATTCTTTGGCCACGAAAAACTTTCACGGGAATTCTAAGGTAGGTGTTATGTATAAAAGAATCGCAATCAATGACACCATTAATAGCATTACTACAGAAAGTGTAATCAATATCCTGACGTCTCGAATACAGACTGGTACAGTTAAAATATTTACTAGATAGTTCATAATTTAAAGAAGAGGAGTTGGGTACAAATCTGAACGCACGAAGAGAAATTAATTTTCTTTGGATATTTTCTAGTCTAGCCGAATCAGTAGACGTAATAGAGTTCCACGCAACAGATGCATATTCTAATTTAGACCTTACTAAAGCATAATATAATGTAAATAGTGTATCAGGAGAGGAAAAGGAATAAGTAATAGACCTGATGAGACCAAGCATTCTTAGTGAATGATTAAATAAGTGATCAACATGGTCATGAAAGTACAATAATAATAATAATGATAATAATAATAATAATAATAGTAATAATAATAATAATAATAATAATAATACAGTAGTAATATAAAATATATTCACTATAAAACTCACTATATTATCATTAATAATATTACGAAAAGAAACTTATTTTCATATGAGATATTAATCCGTCCAAAAGATTAAAATAGGACACATATCTGCGATATTTCATTGGCTCTATAATATCTAAGCCAGCCAATGAAAATGTAATTTTGAAACAACCAAGATAATGTTATTCTGATGCCTTCATGTATGTGGCAATTCGAGCCTTCAGGTTATTACAGGATAGAATTAAATATTGGATTGTTCATGTGATTGTAATTCGAATACCCTAGAATCGCTCATACTGCATTCAAAACATTTAGATGGAATAATTGTGCACAAAAAATGACAGATTAGGAATAACGTTCACGCACAACATCACAGAGATGAAAGGGCGTTAGTACCAGTATTAATGATGGGGTATTGTCCGATACATGTTACAGCGTTCCGAGTAAAATGTGAAAGAAAGGGATCAAAGCCGGAAAATTTACAGCCCCACATGAAACCTTGCAAAGCCACACTAACAGTTCACTGTATAGTTGACGACACAGATATTAATGCTGTTGCAAGCTAATATGTCCAAACTGTTGATATCACGTTTATATTTTAACCTCTGTAAATCTCTAAGCGTTAAAAGTTCCAAATCTGTTGAATGGTTGGTTAAGTATAAAGTTGACAATCAAATGGAACCAACCGCTACTTTAAATTCATTCGTTTTATGTCTGACAAGGAGAGGACACGCTCTGTATATCACCGAATGGAATAATATTGTGTGAGATTAAAGTACAAGACGTACTGTTTAAAGCCATACCTGGTATGGGTGGCCAATGACCCCTCGTTTTGAAAATATTGGCTATTGTTTGTGACATACTTCCGTTAGGTGCTCAATGGGGAAGCATTAGACTGTATAACAGCGTAGCCCATATGGTTGGATGCTGAGTTGTTATCCGGGCAACCTGAGTTCGACTCTTAACTGGTCCTATATTTGTTTTTAATAATGATTAATATTGTGATCACAGTTATCTATTTACATACCTAAATCATATTTCTCAATGTATTGAATGCTTCATCATGTTTTAAACAAATTACTAATTAACTAACATTGTATTGTAAAGGATAAACAATGAAATACTGCTCACGTAGGAAGGTAAGATGTGTCACTGGCGTCTGTTCTATTTCTGTACTAGCTATTCCATTTAATTTTGTGCCCGATTCATTATGATGTCATAAAAACACACAAAACATACATATTTCCTGCACCATGCACAGCAAATGAAAGAAGGTTGTCCACAGTCACACACATTTTTCCACACTTCTGCTGCGAAACAGACATCTTTCACATTCACAAACACTTCTCGTTCGTTTACCAATTTTGATGGATATCAAGCATATTTCAACATGGCTTTCAATATAGGAACTGACAACTGAAAGTGAATTAAAATAATAATAATACTAATAATAATAATAATAATAATAATAATAATAACAATAATAATAACAACAACAATATCAAGCTTTAAAAAATTAGGAGGCATTAGGATTCGAACTCGGGTTGCCTGGATGATAACTCAGCATCCAACCACATGAACTACGCCGTTACACAGCCTAATACTTTCCTATTAGGCACCTAACGGAAGAATGTCATAAACAATAGCCAATATTTCCAAAACGAGGGGTCATTGGCCACCTATACCAGGTATGACTTTAAACAGTGTGTCTTGTACTTTCATGTCACAAAATCTGATTTAATTCGGTGATATACAGAGCGTGTCCTCTCCTTGTGAGTACGAAAGACACATATTGAAATAGGGGTGCGATAATTGGAAGAAAGGGTGGCGGCAATAAAGTGTTCTGATAATGCATTTCCTTTTGTTTATTTTTATAAGCTATCAGACGACATATCTACATCCGTGTGAGTTTGGACATATAAAAACCCTCTCCCTCCTCTTCAGACCACATCATGGCACTACCAATAGCTTTAGTGGTTTGATTTTAGCGGAAATCAACCCCTTCCTCGTCAGTCCAAAAACCGAATGGGTTTTAATCCACGTTCAATGGTATCCAACGTATTTCTACATTACACTTCCTCCTTTCCACCTCGCTTACACAGTACCCCAATCCCTTCATGGTTTTAGGGGTTCAACCCGAAAATGCCGAAAATGTGCCTCTCTGTATAACCATTGCCAAATGCAAGTATTTCATTATCGGGTCATGTGCAATGTACTCCTATAAATGCCATAGCACAATTTTGTAAAACAACGTCTAAATTAACTACTAAACTCTCCCTTAGAATGTGTGCTTATTGCATTGTCTGTATCAGAACGGTATAAGAATTAGAAAATTTCGTGTTAGACATTTGCGTCATCTGATGGAACTGTGTTCGATGTCTTCCTAGAAATGTCTTGGCAGGAAAAATTTTAAATTCTTTTGAGGACGCTTAATGTCCGGAATTTTGCTCATTGCAATATTATATTCTGAAATTTCATATTCATATTTCATTATTAGAAATCCGATGTAGTTTGCAATGGCTTAGTAGTGAATCAGCATTTTGAATAACTTGAGTGATTCTGATGTGCATCTCATTAAGATGGAACCACTGAATGTCTATCAGAGGGCCACTGACTATTTGCAAAAATGATTTGATTGCGATTCTTCACTTCTTAAGAAAATCACTTTTCTAAGCCTAATGGTACTTCCACGTTACTGAAATTGTGAATATATTGCATGTTAATGCAAAACTGGACTTTGAAAATGGTGATGCATTGAACCAAGAGTATTGCCTATTGAAAGAGATGATGCCAATACTGAAAGATCTACAAACTCCTGAAGAACGCTGGGACACTGTTTTGAAGACACGTAGTGTGCCAAACTATCTAAATTTATGTCAGTCACCAAAAGACAAAATGATCAAGTGAAGGAAGTTAAAATGGGAACATACAAGTTTAAAAAAGTAAAAGAATTTACATATCTCGGATCAATATTGACAGCAAATAATGACCTAAGGAATGAGGTACAAAGAAGAATAAATCTGGCTAACAGGGCATATTATTCACTTTTACCAATTGTTAAAAATAAAATAATATCTAGAGAAATCAAAATCAAGATTTACAAAACCCTAATAAGACCCATTATAACATATGGTATAGAAACATGGGTTCTGAATAAAAATACATGCAAACAACTAGCAGTATTTGAGAGGAAAATCTTAAGAAGGATATTCGGAGCAATTGAAACAGTGGATGGATGGAGAGCCAGATATAATAATGAGATATACGAACTGTACAAGGAATCGGATTTGGAGGCGCACATAAGATGTCAAAGACTGAGATGGTTGGGACACGTCACAAGGATGGAAACAACAAGGAAAGTGAAGATTGTCTTCAATAACAACCCATATGGAACCAGATTAAGAGGAAGACCGAGAACAAGATGGTGGAACTGTGTACGAGTGGATGTGAATAGATTAGGAATAAGGAATTGGAGGGAGTTGGCGATGGATAGAGAAGGATGGAAGAGAGCCATAGAGGAGGTTAAGGCCCACCTGGGCTGTAATACCAAATAAGAAGAAGAAGAAGAAGTGTGCCAAACTGAAAGAAAGTTGCTGAACACGTACAAGCTCTTCCAATTAGCAATGATCATGAGGAGCGAGTTTTTAAAAAGAGAAAGTACTGACGAGATGAACTGGTGGATGAGGCCAGAACTTGTAAAATCAGAACTCTTGGTAAAGACCAACTTTAATACGTAATGTAGAGAATTTTTTGATTATATTTCAACAAACAAAGAACTATTAAACAAAAACAAAAGAAGAAATTAGTATTCTTTCAAACAATGTTAATGTAGTCAGTGTAGAGACATGTACGAGTATATCAATGCTTATGCCTTTTCAAAGTGTACAGACTTATTATTATTATTATTATTATTATTATTATTATTATTATTATTATTATTATTATAATAATGATTTATTTTAGCTGGCAGAGTTAAGGCCGTAAGGCCTTCTCTTCCACTCAACCAGCAAAAAGTGTATATACATATGCATGAACTTACAAAGAATCCAACAATTTGATTTAGATGAGAGTTACATGTATACAAAAGTTATTTACAAATTAAACAACAAAATACTATGAACTATTAATTAAACACTGAAATAAACTGTGTAGCAGAATTAAACTAAAATACATAGAATGTTAATATATTTCAAATAATATTAGATAATAGAAAGAGATTATTACGAGACAATTAAAATACAGCACAATCAGGATGATGTCTAAAGAAAAAAGTACCAATGTAGTCAGTGATAATTTAAATCGGTATGATTGGAGTGAAATGCTAATAAGGTTATCTCTTAAGCTGTTCTTAAAGGTGTTTATTGTCTTGCAGCCCCTAATACTTTGTGACAAGGAATTCCATTGGCGCGAGGTGGATATTGTAAAAGATGATGAATAACAAGATGTTCTATGAAGAGGTATACTTAGCGTGCCACAGATAAGTGATCTGGTATTTACGTCGTGGTTAGAGTATAGATAAGAGAAACGAGACGAAAGGTAATTTGGTGTTGAAGTGTGCAGAATTCGAAAGAGTAAAGACAAAGAGTGTAAAGTTCTACGTTCGTTAAGTCGGAGCCACGAGAGACTTGCGAAGGACGGTGATATGGCATGTTCTTTAATATAGGGCTTCACCGCTACAACCAAATAATAAGTGGAAGGCAATTCTAATTGAAGAGTCCACTGCAAGAATGATGGATGTCACTTTCTTGTCGAAAATGAACCAAGACTGTCAATGCATAGCTTAAGACATATATAATGCACATAGAGAATTATATGGCATTAACACTGATAGCCATTTTCCAGTAATGATCGGAAAATCACAGTTAAGCTTTGAGCGCTAAGCATTCAAGGAAAGCCTGGAAAGCATTTCTCTATGCGTATTCTGTAATTATGGAATATGGAGCAGTAGGTTGGGATCCGTACAGACAAAACCAAATCGATTCAATAGAAAAGGTCCAACGGAAGGCAGTAAAATATGTCAAAATGGGGAAGGGACATGGTGAGGAGATAGTAAAAGATTTAGGGTGGGAACTTCTCAAGTAAAGGCGACGAAAAACCAGACTCGCCGCATTGTTTAAGGTACAAATGGGACACAAAGCATGGACCGACATCAATGCTAGATTAGCAACACCATCATACTTAGGAAGGGCTGATCATATTAGGAAGTTTAAATGTAGAAAACAAAGAACGGACGTGGCAAAATTTTCCTTTGTTAACCGCACAACAGTAGACTGGAACAGCTTACCTGCGGCAATCTTTCAGGGTGGTCCTCTTAAAATCAATACATTTAAGGAAAGGTTGAGAAGATTAGACTGAAAATATAATTGGAGTTGCAGTGTAATTATTTAAGTTGTTTTATGTAACTAATTGAGTTGATATATAATTAAGTTGATATGTAAATAAATTAAGGTGATATGTAATTAATTAAGACGATATGCAATTAAGTTCGTATGTAATTAATTAAGGTGATATGTAATTAATTAAATTAAATTGGTAATAGTTGGGTGAAATAGAAGTAATTATAAGTTAAATTTACTTTTGCTTATCGTAGGCATTATTATAGAATAGTTTTTATTTACAGTCCTGGGTTTATTGCATCTACTATTTATAGATTTACGTTTATTTTATTTTATTTCATTTACGTTTATTTTATCTTATTTCATGTAATTGTAATTATTGTATATTTTATATCACTACCACCGGGTGTATACCCAATTTTAGTGATAATACATACATACATACATACATACATACATACATACATACATACATACATACATTTCAAACTTTCAATTGGTTCTCCTGCAAAATATATTCCAAATGACATCTATCATTCTTCCAGTGGACTCTTCAATTGTTTAATTCAGCGTCAAAAGACAAGTGTATCTACATTGAAATTCATTTTTATGTGCTTATTAAATTTTTATGTGTCCTGAATTTCCCTCCTCTAGAGCTGGCAACCCTCTCCGCACACCAGTAACCTGATCAAAACCAAACCCTTCCTATTTCAGGATAAGAAACCGGTACTACTTCCAAAACTTCACCCCAGCCTATTTTTATTACTGCAGATAAAATGCGCCATGTATTGTGGGTCCCTATCACCACGACATGGCGCGTCCTCAGGTTGCGGATAGAGGAGACGGCCTCCAGATATGGAGGGTAGCTGTGAATATATTGAATAAGCAGTCGGGGACAACCGATGAGGGGTGGTCCTCCAGCTTGGAGGTTGGACGAAGGGCTAACAACCCATCACCGTCAAAACAGCTTGTTACGAAACCTTCAAATAAGCCTCGGAATGGGACTGATTCTCTGGCACGACGACAGCAAAGGAATAAGGTTTTGAGATTTGGTACTTGGAATGTTACAAGTCTATATAGAACAGGACGGGTAACATTAGTAACAAAAGAACTAGCTAGATATAGAATAGACTTCGTGAGAGTACAGGAGGTAGGTTAGATGCGAACGGCGTAATACAAATAAGAGATTACTTGTTGTATTATGGGGAAGGAAACGATAATCACCAATTAGGAACAGGAAACTTTATCCATAAAAGAATCAAGTAAGGACTAAAAAGGTCGAATTTATCAGTGATAGGTTATCGTATTTAGTACTTAAAAGTAAATGGTGCGATATCGTAGTTATAAATTCTCATGCCCCTACAGAAGAGAAAAACGACCATATAAAGTATAGTTTCTATGAGGAATTGGAACACACTTTGATCAGTTACCTAGATATCTCATGAAAATTGTACTAGGAGATTTCAATGCTAAAGTAGGACGGGAGGATATCTTTAAACTAACTATTGGAAAAGAGAGCCTACACATAACTAGTACCGGTAATGATAATGCAGTTAGGTTAATCAACTTTGCCACGTCAAAAAATTTAGTCGTCAAAACCCGAGACGTAGATGGGAAGATAATATTAAAATGGATTTGAGGGAGGTGGGATATGATTATAGAAACTGGATTAATCTTGCTCAGGATAGTGACCGATGGCGGGCTTATGTGAGGGCGGCAATGAACCTCCGAGTTCCTTAAAAGCCAGTAAGTAAGATGATAGATGAAACGAGGGGAGGTGGAGAGTGTTGGTGGAATGATAGTGGGAAACGGGAGTAACCCGAGAAAAACTCTCTACAATATCTGTTTTGTTCACAATAAATTTCATCACAATCTGACCGGGGATCGTACCAGAGTCGTCTGGACGGAAGCCTGGCGCGCTATCACTTGAGCACAGACGCAACCAGTGAAGTATTAGTACTGGTAATACTGACAGTATTAGTAGGTCTACCAACTGTTTTTGTTGTAGCCCAAATAATGGACGCTCGGAGGTGACTAATTGATTGCAATGGCAGGCCTGGTTCTGTATTAACAAAGCTCTATGATACGTTACTAATAGATGTTTGATTTGTACTAAGCGATGTCTGATCATGCTTTTTCTTCGTGGTCAATGTTCAAACAGAGTAGAGCTATGTTATCACAAACTGAATTACAGTCTGGTCAGAGGGCCGGCGTCCCCTCCTCCCTCCTCTGTAATTCCCAGCTGCTACATGTGATGCGGCAGAGGCAGAAAAGGACAAAAACCTCATTCTATTGAATCGGCAGCTCCGACCTCAGGCATCAGTAACATAAGGCCGCTCCGCCTTCTACTGCGGCGGAGTTAGCGCCTGTCCACCTAAGTGACAAATCGCATTGCCGGTAATATTGAATACAGAATAAACCAATTACTCCAATATTGCAGCGTGATTCATGCATATTATAATTCGCAATGGCTGCGAAAGTTTCGAATGAATTTAAAATAGTTTCTAAATCATAGTTTAACAATTTCCTAGTATTAAAAATTGAATACTTCGGTGGTACATAATGATAACGCATATACAGGGTGTTTCAAAAATACGGGGCATAATTTCAGGTATGTATTTCCCACATGTAGACAATCAAAATAGTTCATTACAACATGTGTCCGGAAATGCTTCATTTCCGAGTCATGGCCTTCACAACATTGAAATTCACCGCAAAGTTTTTCTTTCCGCAGGTCGTTGTCATTACAGAAGATGTTCAAAATGTCCACCTCCTGCTTGAATACAGACCTCACATCGATGTCTCATTGACCTGCGAACACGATCCCAAACTCCAGGAGTATTGTGTATGTCCTCAGAACATGCCACAATTCGATTCCGAAGGGATTCCAAATCAGGCACCGGAGACGAATAAACCAATGATTTTAAATGGCCCCACAAGTAGAAATCGAGAGGGTTCAGATCAGGTGAGCGTGGAGGCCAAGCAATTGGGCCTCCTCTACCTATCCATCGATCAGGAAACCTTCGATCCAAGTACCGGCGAGCCGTACGACTGAAGTGTGCAGGAGCGCCATCATGCAAGAAGTGAATGTGTTGACGACTGATCAGTGGATTGCCTTCTAAAACATGAGGTATGGTGTTTTCTAGGAAGTTTGTGTACGCCTGCTCCGTAAGTCTGTTTACAAGTACATGGGGTTCAACTAATCGATCACCAATGATACCGGCCCACATGTTGAGGGACAACCGCACCTGGTGATGAGATGGAACAGTTGCACGTGGGTTTTCATACGCCCATACATGCTGATTGTGTAAATTTGTTATGCCATCTCGTGTGAACTGTAAATAATACTAAGGCAGGAAAGTTCGGATTTACACCACACTGCTGCAAGAACCACTGACAGAACCTAACTCGTGCAGGGTAATCTGCTGGTGACAGGGCCTGTACAAGTTGCAAATGATAAGGATACAATTGATACTCTTTCAACAGTCTCCAGACAGTCTCGTATGAGGAACATTGACTTGCAACGCTACCCTTCGTGTGCTGATAGAAGGAGTCATGTTCACAGCCTCCAGAATCTCCTCCTGTACTTCTGGAGTTGTAGATCTTGGTCGTCCCCTTCCCAAACCAGGAGAGTTAAATTTTCCATACTCGCACAGACGGTAATGGAGACGAACAAATGGACATTGTCGCTGTGGGTACCTCTCCTGGTACAAACTACGAGCCAGCGCAGCATTGCCGTCCGCCTTACCGTACATGAAGTGTATCTCTGCCAGCTCTTGATTTGAATACACGTCGCACAATCTAACGCCTACACAACACTGAATGTAACCTTCGCCTCGGAATGAACTGTCAGAGTGCCCTCTTAATGTCTCCTTTGACGGCAACGACCTGCGGAAAGAAAAACGATCCGGTGAATTTCAATGTTGTGAAGGCCATAACTCGGAAATAAAGCATTTCCGGACACATGTTGTAATGAACTATTTTGATTGTCTGCATGTGGGAAATACATACCTGAAATTATGTCCTGTATTTTTGAAACACCCCGTATACAAATCGCATACATTTTAATTTTTACTGCAAACACAAGAGGATTGCCATATTTTTCAACCAGAATAATCCAATCTTTTGTAAACATTTATAGAGTCATCCGTTTGGGTATGGATAAAATAAAAACGTCGTAAAACATTTACTACTGAACTTTATTTGTTGAAACTTTGTGCATACAACACTGAAAGATGGGAGATAGCTCAGAATTCAACATGACCCCCATTACACATGCTGCACAACTCATAACGGTCATGCAATTCAGCCCATGTCCGTCGTAACACAAGAGGGATGATTTGTTCAAAATCTTAAGTAATTTTTACTCTCAGATCATCAATGTTTCTGGGTTTCTGTGAGTAGACAATGTCTTTAACAAAGCCCCACACGTAGAAGTCAGGAGGGGTTAGATCGGGGGAGTTTGGGGGCCAAGTCAACAGGAAGCTGTTTCTCCTACTGAGTTTCGCCTGCGACATCCTGCATGTTTTTTTAACATAGAACCTGCTTCTACAAATATTCGATACCACGACAATATGGAATCGTACACCATTCGCACACAATACTCAGGTCGAAATTCCCTTAGAACTCTTTTAACACTCTCAAATTTAGCATAACAAAGAACACATTGTGCCGCTGTTGATTTGTAGTAGCCATTTCAGTTTATGCATTGTTGATTGCCATATATTGAAACTCCCATCGTTTAATCATAATATAACGAGCGAGAAATTTTTCCTACCATCATAATTGCTTTAAAAAATTAAATACATATTATCCATACACAAACGGATCAGACTGTATAACCAAATCAAAGATAATGTCTTATAGGCAGTTAATAACCATAAATCTGTCAATCCCAATTTTTAGGGTTATCACTATTTACCCCCGAGGCCTTTAATTATTGGAATTAAGAGTTTGTTTCATCATTGAGTGCTAGAGAAAATGACAAAAAAGAAGTGAAATATTATCTACAGTAATAGAGCATCGTTACTGTTCTCCAACCAGGAGATTAACCGTGAAAGGAATGTGCTTACTATTGCGTCATCTATTGGAGCGAAGTAGATAGATAATATTACCGTTATAACGTCAGTTTAAAAACCATGCGCTCTCCTACATATGTTATTTCCTGTATGGAGGGATTAAAAGACCAGGAGATTAAAAGTGATCTAATTTTGTAACTAGGGTAATTTAAGTATGTGTGTATCAGTGTTATCATTTGTCCTTTGAGAGTTAACCAATGGAGATGCCTGTACCCAGGTGTGTGATCTTATGACATCAACATTCATTCACAGCATTACCCAGCTGCGTCTCATTCCCCTGAGACTTTCTCCTGGTTGGAGTACAGTAATGGTTACAAATGCAGAGAATCCAGTATCGTTACCCCGACAGGAAATATTTATATTCCTCCCATGTAAACTTGAGTGTGTTCTATATTTGTGTTTGTCATGTTTTTCTATAAGCGGTTTCCTTGCACCTCATTAGTCATATCACATGTAGTTCTGGTTTTCTAATGTTGGTTCACACATCATAATAAGAACGGAACAGATCTAAGAGCATACACCTTGCAGTTGCATGCTGATTGTAGGCCAACTATACCAGGAAAATTGGGAATTCCAATGACAAGTTGTTTTAACAAATATTTGTTTATTATTATTAGTGTAATACATAGGTAATATTCTAAATTTAAATATTCAATTCATTTATTTTCAAAAGAAAAACATTTTAAAATTTTATGAGCACTGAATGTAAGTGGTATTGGCTAGGTAATGGGTACTTTTTCTTTTCCTAAAGTTTGCAGCTCTTACGTTTAGAGAGGTAAGCTGTTAATGTATGTTTTTAGTACCGGTAGTAGTTTATCTCACGACGCTTTATCAACATCTTTGGTTACTTAGCGTCTGAATGAGACGAAGGTGGTAATGACGGTGAAATGAGTCCGGGGACCAGCACCGAAAGTTACCCAGCATTTGCTCGTATTGGGTTGAGGGAAAACCCCGGAAAAAACCTCAACCAGGTAACTTGCCCCGACCGGGAATCGAACCCGGGCCGCCTGGTTTCGCGGCCAGACGCGCTGACCGTTACTCCACAGGTGTGGACGTATGTTTTTAAAGGAGTTATCGTTGAAGAAATATTTTGTGAGCCTGCACTGTTAATTCCAGAACTCCAGGATCAAGGAACGTTTTACTCTGTACTATATTCTTTCTGCCATTTATATCAAGTAGATTGAGTTATTAACAATTAGCAATCTTACAATTCAAGTGAACATTTTGAATTAGAAATGTCACAGTGTTTTGAAACTGGAAGAATGAAGGACATTAACTCATCTGTAACATCGGTGACAAAATGTGTGTAACATCCGTGACAGGAAACAAACATCTATAAAATATTACCAATTATGTTTTCGTGAACTAATTGGATGCCATGAGATTTGCATAGCTCTTATATGGACACCAATGATAATAAAATTCTTTTTGCTTGAGGCAGAGACCTGAGTTTTATACTTTTAGTTAATAAGGTGTAAGGTGAGTTCACAAATCTTGTAACATCCGTGACGGAAACTTTTCTTTGTTTTCTGCAATAAAAATGTATCTTATTAAATAATTCTTTTTTCTGTAAGATGATACTGAACTTCTAAATAGATTCCAATAATAAAAGTTGACAAAAGTCATTTTATTTTCAATATATACACTTTGAAAATACTAAAAATGTAACATCGTGACAACTGGAATGGCTGAGGTACATTATATGGAGTAGGCTGTACAGGGTGTTAATGAATATCACGGAAATGTTTTCATCGATTATAGATGGCCCCTATGCAAATAACTTGAGATACGAAATCCACGTTATAGCATAAAATCTACTATATAAAGGATGTGCAAGGCACTGACGTCTATCATTTGAAACTATAGAAAAAAATAGCGGAAATTGCATTTTAAAGGCTATAAACTTAAGATAGAATATAGTAATATAGCTACCTTAGTAATACATAATGAAAGGATAATTAAATTGAAGTCCATAGTGCTAATGATTTCGTGTTACAACGTTACAGTGTAGGAAGTAGGTACTATAAAAAACTAGTGTTCGGACCAGAGAGCTAGAGAACAGCGTTTAGAACCGGTTTATATTTGACCAAACGCATAACAACCGGCGAGCTTGAGCATGCAACCGAATATCTGACTTTCAAGTGGTTGCACCTGATGTCTTGCTGGCTAGACAGAATCACAGATATATAGGACAGAACATCAAGTGCATTTCACCATACAGAAACTCTGATGACATTTTCTGACTACATAAATGAAGTACCAATTGAAAGAAATTTACTTTTCCTAATTAAAAAAACGTGTCAGCTTGAAATAGAATTATAATTGGTTGGACACTTTCGTACATTTTTCTTCATATAAATTAACTAATGGACACCGGTAACAAGAAAGGAGATAAGCGTAATACATAGATGAAATCTGCATATAAGCAAATACAAGAATAAAATAAATCACAATTACTTACAAAATAGGAGAGCAAATAAGTACATACTATTGTAACGTTCACACTTTAAACTCAAAATGTATACGGTACCTCTGAAAGAGAAGTTGTTAATATAGCCTATATCTTTTAGTTATTCTAAGTGGATTAATTTATAAAACAGCTATATTACCGGTTGTTCTTTGAATCTCACTTTGAGAGAGGAACATAGGTTAAGGATATTTGAGAATAAGGTGCATAGGAACATATTTGGAGCTAAGAAGGATGAAGTTACTGGAGAATGGAGGAAGTTACACAACACAGAACTGCAAGCATTGTATTCTTCACCTGATATAATTAGGAATATTAAATCCAGACGTTTGAGATGGGCAGGGCATGTAGCACGTATGGGCGAATCCAGGAATGCATATAGTGTGTTAGTTGGGAGGCCGGAGGGAAAAAGGCCTTTAGGGTGGCCGAGACGTAGATGGGAGGATAATATTAAAATGGATTTGAGGGAGGTGGGATATGATGATAGAGACTGGATTAATCTTGGTCAGGATAGGAACCAATGACGGGCTTATGAGAGGGCGACAATGAACCTCTGGGTTCCTTAAAAGCCAGTATGTAAGTAAGTAAGTAAGAATGTATTATTATTTCACTAATAAATCATTTTTAAGGAGATAAAAGTTATTAACAAAAATAAAAGCACTCTCAATCTCTAATGATTGTAGCTTCATGATGCGTGCTGTTGAATGAATGAATGAATGAATGAATGAATGAATGAATGAATGAATGAATGAATGAATGAATGAATGAATGAATGAATGGGGAGAGAGGAGGAAATATCAATAGAAAAGAACACGATGATAATCGCGTCCTTGCAATGATTCTTGGAACTCTTGTATGACTCAATATTATCTGTAGTTCATGATCCAGACCCATCCACCCAACAGACACTCGGAGATTCGTTAAACCGAACATTGGAGTACTCCGCGAGACAGGAGAGCTTCGCATTCTGTCTATAGCGTCAGGTGTATAGTAGCAATGTATCATTTCTAGTTTTCGTAACCGGTTGTGCACGACTTTAGTTCGGACACGTCTCCTTTCGCTGCTACAACACGCAAAAGATTTCTCCTTATACATAGGCCATGTACTCCTGCATAGAAAAGTTTATTTTTTCTTGTCGTTTGATTGCTTTCATATTTTATTTATTTTTTTTTATTTGGGTATGGGTTTGTTATCATTTTTCCGGTATTAGGCTTTTATGTATGTTAAAATAAGTCTTCCACGGCAGTTTTTTAAATTTAATTTTAAATTTAGGCACTACCGTACATTTTATACATTAGCTGTTAAAAGTAGCGGTCACCGAACTCGTTACAAAGTTGACAAACACGTAAGATGTCTTGTTGGACCCTTGTGAAAACTCACCTATTTCCTTTACTCACTACGGGCAGTGGTGGCGTGAATCTTGGCGAGCAGATCCTCCTCGGACTCCACGAGGATCTCATATATGAGGCTCTTATCGTACCCCACAGAAAGAAATCAAGACCGCTGAAATCAGGTGAACGTGGTGGCCATAGTAGAAGCCCCTTTATATCAATTCATCGACCCCGAAATGTTTAGAACACGTCGAACAGGATACCTCTCTTCATATAACAGGCGTCCAAACCCTTTCATTCCCTTTAACTTCCCTGTAATCAGCACTATGTCCGTGTATTCAGCGAACGTGTATTGCATTTCACTTTTGTGTTTGCAATGATATATTACGGACGCGCTTTGCTACAGATTTATGCGATATCAACTCGGCATGTAAATGAGTTGAGTGCTGATGAATCCACTTGCACTCCACTCACCAATTTTCGCAATGTTTACTTTCAGAGCAGTCTGAACTGTAGTGATTATTGGCCTAACGCAAGATCAATCCCCGTAGTGACGTCAAATGACACCTTTTGAAAGTCGTGCACTATGGGTAACCTACAGATTACGAGCGATCTTTCGCTTGGTCTAGCGGAGAAAGGACGAATTTCCGACCACAGGTTTATCAGCAAAATATGTTCTTTATAACATGTACTTCCTACCCTGTATCGTTTTAACATGAGTTCATTAACATTCTGTATTATTGATTAGTTTGTGTTTCGTTTATGTACAACAAATTATTTTTTATTTAATAAATAGGGGTAAGTTAGGCCTACTAAATTACAGTGGCGTAGCATGAAATTTTGAGCAGGGGAAGCTAACTCAAGTTGTCTTTCATGCAATATGAGAAAACGTATTACAAAAATATAGTCTTAAAATAAATAGTAGTCAATGTCAAGTCAGCAGTCGGAGATTGGTTGGAACCTCGTAACACCAATAAGGCATGACCTCAAATGGTACGTAGTAAAATATGATTTCACGGTTTACACATATATCTAACAAATAGACATGTATAAGTATAACATTCGCTCACTTCCTGTCATACTTAGATAAATCACAATATTAACGGTCAATAGATCTAGTATTAGAATCATTACGTAAGTATGCGTCTGCATTTTGAGAATGTCCTTCATTGACAGCAAGGGAGTCGGTCATTTGTTTTTTAGATCACACTTTTGTTCGTAAGTCAGTCTTGATAACAGAATTATCCTAAAAAATTCAAGTAAATTGGTGTCAGGAACTGTTATTTCACTCATTATTTATTATATCAGGCACAAAGCATACTAACACTTCAACTGAACACAACTGACGAAAAGGGATAACTCGGAAACTAGTTATTTTAAATGTAAAAGCTAGCTCCTTGCGCGCCTTGCGACCAGGGTAGTTTAGTTAGAAAGGATGGAAAATCTGCGGGGTGGGTTACACAGAAGAATGAGTAAGAAACCAGTCTGCTTGGAAGCTGGTGTGTGCAGGCTTCTTGTTTACTGCTGCATCACAAATCATCCTGAGCTGCCGCATCACAATATTTAACGCGTAAATATAAATTCTATTAAAATTAATAAATAATTTTGTCCATAAACTGCAGGTTTATTATGAAATTATTATTAACTGGGGAAGCTGAGCTTTTTAGCTTCATTGACGCTACGCCACTGCTAAATTATGCACCAATCTAATAACAATGAACAACAATAATTTTGCTCCGACTTAAAATAATGTGTCCCTTATGGTTTGATATGCGATGAATCCGAAATTGCATCTCTTTTCTTCGTATCACGTAAGGTTTTTAAGATGTGCTATGATTTCACTTTTCGATAAGCGCTCTCCCAGGAAACATCTGGCGCGAGTTGGGGGTTGTAAACCAAAACAAAAGCTAATGCATTTTATGAGTTTATGACCTGTTACCGCTTTCTTATGATTGTTTGTATGTCCTTTTGTACTTCTAGTAAATAAACAGATATTGGTCTCTTCTATTCAATAAATTTCTCAAGAGTTCAAAGTGAGGTCTACACAATGAACATATAAGCGGTGTGGTTTTTTACAGTATTTACAAGATACATTTACCAGTTTGAGTAAAGGGAAATTAAAAGAGGGCATTTCCATCGGTCCACAAATTCACAAAGCTATGGTTGACTCTTTGTTGGCGGAAAAGCTTTTCGTTACAGACAGAATGGCATGGCGCGGTTTCAAAGGTGTTTGATCAAATTTCTTTGTAAATTATAAGGCAGGCAACTACATCGAACTTGTGTAAACCATGTTAAGTGCATATGAGAAAATAGGGTGTAATATATGTCTCTCAAAATACACTTTTTACATTCTCATTAGGATTTCTTTCCTCCTAATCTTGGAGCTGCAAACGACGAGAATGGAGAAAGATTTCATGAAGAAATATTTGAAATGGAAAGGCGATATAAAGAAAGATCATCATCATCTACCATGCTTGAAGGCTTTTGTCGGTTCCTTGTAAGAGACAGTCCCGGATCTAGTTATAAACGGAAGAAATTTAGGAAATCCTTTTAAATGTTAAGTTCAAATTCCGAGATTTTTTCCTCATTATACACATGAAATATTATTTGTATCCAGTACACATTTTTCAAGTATTATGAGACATTTTGAATCCCTAGACTGTTGCAATTTTATCAGTAGCACAGAAAAAAAAAACATAAAAAATAATTTTTTTCAAAAACGAATTCAGTTCATTTTCCTCGGAATATGGTACGTGATGGGGCAATCTGGATTTTAAATCCAGATTTAGGGCACAGATATTAGTAATATTTACCTATTTTATTTCGGAGCATGAAAAACAGTAAAACTTTATTCTATTTATCTTGATTACACAACTTTTAACACTGTATCACTTCGGAATATATATGATAAAACTTTCCTGTGTTAAATTTCAACGTACCTCTTTTACATGTTTCGACCTATTTATGGGTCATCCTTAGAACTGGTCGTTATTGGTCTTGGCGCCTCTTGTTTTGCTTCCTGTGAGGGTGTGTTCGTGTGGTATAGTGTAGAGTCAAAGAGTGTGTGTGTTCTGAAATTAAGTTGTGTGTTGAGAATTTTGTTGGGGTGTGTTTTCGTGTGTCTGTGTATTTCACACTGTTCTTAATGTGTTTAGTTTCTGGCTTTTTGGTTGGACGTGTAGTATTTCCATGTCTGTGTTAATGTCTCTGTGGGTGTGGTTAGAATTTGTGATGTGGAAGTGTTTTGTAATTTTGTTATGACTGTGATGTGTTCTTTGTAACGTGTTTGAAATGATCTGCCTGTCTGTCTTATGTAGAAGTTATTGCAGGTGTTACATTTGAGTTTATATAAGCCTGTGTGATTATATTTGTTTGTTTGTGTTTGTGTGTTGAGATGTTTTTGTAGAGTGTTATTTGTTCTGTATGCGATGTTGTAATTTAATTTCTTGAATGAGGTTGGAATTTTGTGTGTGTTTTTGTTTTCGTATGTTAGTGTGATGTATTTTTTGTGTTTTTGTGTTTGTGTTGCATTCTTATGTTTTTTTGTGATTATGTTTTGTCTTACGTATTTTGTTGTTATTATGTTAGGGTTGTATCCGTTTTCTTGTGCTATGTATTTGATTGTGTTTAGCTCTTCGTTGTAATCTTTTTGGTTCATTGGTATGTTGAGGAGTCTCTGTACCACTGTTGAAAGAAACAAATGCAACCACACAGGCGTACACAAATTCAAATGTAACACCTGCAACAACTTCTACATAGGACAGACAGGCAGATCATTTCAAACACGTTATAAAGAACACACCACAGCCATAACAAAATTACAAAACACCTCCAGATATGCAGAACACATCACTAATGCTAGCCACACCCACAGAAACATCAACACAGTCATGGAAATACTACACATCCAACCAAAAAGCCAGAAACTAGAACACTAGAACAATATGAAATATACAGACACACGAAAACACACCCCAACGAAATTCTCAACACACAACTCAATTTCAGAACACTCACACACTTTCACTATACATTATACCACACGAACACACCCTCACAGGTGAGACGGTTCCTCGTATAGGATGAGGAGATTTTCATTAGATTACTATTCCGTGTTAATATTCTTATATGGATAGGATGCGCGGACGTGTAAGTTAGTTTCAAAATCTGAGACGGAAGTAACAGGTGGACAGGAAGGCCGAACCCAAGCTAGGGGGACAGGAAACATGTGTCCAGGCGTGGAGTTGACTGATGAGGGAATGTATGGACTTTGCCTGCGGGTGGTCAGTAAGATGACGCCAAGCCAGGTTCCAAAAGAGATGATCTGGTATATGTCAGAGAATAGGACGCCGGAAGTAGGAGATGTTCTAGTTAACGAACAATTTTTGAAGAACGCGTCTTAAGTGACGTAAGTGTAATCATGGCCAATCAGGATTCTTAATAGAGACACGTGATATATAGATAGGAGGATGAAATTCTATGTTTGGTGGTTGAAAGTAGAGGATAGATTTGGCAGATAGACAGAAGGCTTATAGAACGCGTACGGTGAAGTTGCACTCCACATATTCTCGGCAAACCTAACTCGGAAGTATAACAATTTACGGACTTAGAATTTTTTAGTGGGTGTAGTAAGAAGTCGTGTGTTGCCTTATTATTATAAGTCTGAATTCTTTCCTCTCATCACGTTATCAACTGTCCGTTATATTACTGGTGTTTTATAGTACAAAAGATATAATTACGTGAACTCAGAAATTAGTATACCAACTTGCGGGAAGTGAGAGCGAGATATTATACACTTGGACGCGCATTTCTGCTAATCTGAAACGAACACTTAATAGTAATAATAAACGCTTTCATAGTTCTTACCAACAACTTCTGGTGTGCGCCTACATCATTTCAACCTACGAGCACGTCTCCCAAACCCCATGTCCCGACCGTTTTGCAGCTGACCTGGGAATCTCATACCTCTACCGGAGTAATCTCGAGGAGGCTTGCGCCCAAATTAATCAGTGTAGGTAATTAATTATTATATCGACGTGCCATCCTCGAGATACTTTCCATATTTCGGAGCTGGCAGCCGAAGACGACGACGACGGTTACAAAATTTGGCGTCCCAACGTCGGGCACGAGATGAGCAGCGAGGCCCGAATGAACAACGAGCTACAAGATGAACACCTGATGGCGTGAGGAGTCCACAGGGATCGACGCGACAACATCATGCAGACCCCGAGCAGCTTGCAGTGTCATGCAGTGTCAACGACCGACGGCCACAACACCGTGCAGACCCGAAACAGCTGAGAACAACGTTGGACGGTGGGGGAGACGATCAACCAGGCGTAACCTAGAAGACGTCGATACGTAAGCATAAAGGGTTTCATTTCAATTGTTGTATCCATATATATGTACATGTGTGTAATTCATTTTGGTAGGGTTTATTTTGTTTTTGAGTTTAAGGGGAATTGTTGAGGATATATTATATATTACATGTTGCTAAGGAGCCAAACTAAAAGTGGAAAAATGGAGACTACAGCAGGGACGAGTACTAGCCAAGATAAAGAAAGTTCGCGAGGTTCGGACAATGTCATGTCAAATAGTGTGTTAGAGCGGATATTGGAACAGATGAATCAGATGAGGAACGAAATGATAGAAACTGGTAATAAATTGAAGAGTGAGATGGCTGAGAATAGTAGCAGGCAGTTCGGTAATTTGAAGAGTGAGATGGCTGAGAATAGTAGCAGGCTAGAGAGCCAGTTCGGTAATTTGAAGAGTGAGATGGGTAATTTGAGAAATGAGATAGCCGAGAATTATAGGAAATTGGAATCTATGCTGGTCTGGAATTGTAGTGAATTGGATAGTACGATAACTGAGAATAGTAATGAAGTGGGCAGTAAATTAGCTGTGGATATTGATGAATTGGGAGATAATCTAGATGAAAATTGTAATGTATTGGATAATAAATTAGAAGAGAATATTGATGAATTGAATAATATGGTAGCCGAGAATAGTAATGAAGTGGAAATTAAATTAGCTGTGAATATTAATGAGTTGAAAGAGAAACTAGATGAAAATAGTACCGAACTGAAAGATAAGTTAGCTGAGAATATTAGTGAATTGAGTAATGAACTAGCTGAGAATTGTAATGAAGTGGAAATTAAATTAGCTGTGAATATCAATGAGTTGAAAGAGAAACTAGATGAAAATAGTACTGAACTGAAAGATAAGTTAGCTGAGAATATTAATGGAGTGAATAATAAGAAAGCAGGAAATAGTAATGAAGTGGAGAGTAAATTAGCTGAGGATATTAATGAGAATACTGGGGAATTGAATATTAAGGTAGCCGGAAATAATAATGAGGTGGAAAGTAAAATAAATATGGATATTAATGGATTGGACGATAATCTCGATGAGAATAATAATGAATTGCAGTATAGACTAGCCGAGGACAGTATCAGGTTAGAGAGCCAGGTGTTAGAAAGTTATAGAGCATTCAAGGAGCAAGTAAATAGAGTAATCGAAAAGTTTTATGAGTTTGGGAGCGAGAAAGAGAATGCGGAAACCATCACAAACATGGGGCGGAGGGCAGAAGAAGCCTTCCCACCCCACAGAGGGTACAAAAGCAATGACCATAATGACGGTTGGAGCAGGGATCGGCCACACAGTGCTGGCGGTCATGGTTTACAACCCTACAATAATGACACGCGGTATTTTGTGAACCGATTTTCTAACAATAGGAAGCGGTACTGCAACGATCAAAGAAGTGAGTATAGGAAGGGCTATTGGAGGCCTCATTTTTCTGCAGGAGGAGAAAAAGTTAAGTGGAAGCATGCTGGTAGATTTAATGTGAGGAGTAGTGTGTCTCCACGTGTAAACTGTCAATTTAAGAATGTCACAATGACATATGAGGAAGGCCGCAGACGATCCCATTCGGAGAATGACGATCCGATTCATGATAGACATACAGGCGACGTACCAGGTTAATGAACGAGAATTTGTGTAAAGTTAAAAATAATATGATTTTAATTATAAGAAAAATAAGAATGTGTTTGTTTTGTGCATGTAGTATTTGAGCGGTATAAGCAACTAGAACCAAGAACTAATTTCAGTGCTGCAAATGGTACCTTGTGAAAATTTTGTTACTTTTGTTTTCTTTTTGCCACCTTCAGAATTAGTTGTTTTTTTTTTGTGTGTTTTCTTATGAGATCACGCGATAAGTAGTATTCCCTGTGGCAATAATTTAAAGATGATATTAATAAGAATTAATAATGATTAATAATAACGATAGAATATTTTTTTTAATTAACTTCATTTATGTTCATTCATTTGTAGAGGTTGAATGATTCGATTTGAATATGTATCCATTTTTTTTAGAATCAATATTAGGTGCCAGACCCTCATTTTTAGTTCGAGACATAAAGTTGTCCTCCATATTGAGGGGACGTTATTCGAGATGTGTATTCCAGGTTGCAGCTCATGTATGAGATAGGATAAGTAGGGTCAATTAGTATTTCAGAAGTATTGTGCATCGTTTAGTATAATTTTGATTCTGGTTAATGGTTATTATTTCGGTTTTATGGACGTAAATGTGTTGTCAAGGCTGAAGCTAATGTATGAAGTATGATATAAAGGGTTAATTGGTATTTTAAAATCTATTATGTATTATTTAGCGTATATTTTTTTTTATTGTGGTTCATAATTCTTATTTCTATGTTATAAGTATAAGTATGTATCAAGGAACCGATCATGAATGTGAGTGAGAGAGCGCCATTGTATTCGGATGTGCCCTGAATGTTACGATTGGATGCTGTATATATGTCAGGTAGAAGTCAGTTAAACTGACGTGAGAGATGTAAGCAGGCGTGAGGTGTGTATATAGATTCATACATGTGAATAGTTGTAAATATGTAATAATTGTAAGTGTAAATTTGTACATTGTTAATAAGCATAGCAAAAGGTGTATCCAAGTGTGACTAATTAGGGGACACCGGAGACTAGTAGCGAAGGTATTTTTTTTTGGGACGTCTCATAACAACAAATATTCCCTTGGGAATATTCTTTGTTATGAGAGGGCATTTGAGACGGTTCCTCGTATAGGATGAGGAGATTTTCATTAGATTACTATTCCGTGTTAATATTCTTATATGGATAGGATGCGCGGACGTGTAAGTTAGTTTCAAAATCTGAGACGGAAGTAACAGGTGGACAGGAAGGCCGAACCCAAGCTAGGGGGACAGGAAACATGTGTCCAGGCGTGGAGTTGACTGATGAGGGAATGTATGGACTTTGCCTGCGGGTGGTCAGTAAGATGACGCCAAGCCAGGTTCCAAAAGAGATGATCTGGTATATGTCAGAGAATAGGACGCCGGAAGTAGGAGATGTTCTAGTTAACGAACAATTTTTGAAGAACGCGTCTTAAGTGACGTAAGTGTAATCATGGCCAATCAGGATTCTTAATAGAGACACGTGATATATAGATAGGAGGATGAAATTCTATGTTTGGTGGTTGAAAGTAGAGGATAGATTTGGCAGATAGACAGAAGGCTTATAGAACGCGTACGGTGAAGTTGCACTCCACATATTCTCGGCAAACCTAACTCGGAAGTATAACAATTTACGGACTTAGAATTTTTTAGTGGGTGTAGTAAGAAGTCGTGTGTTGCCTTATTATTATAAGTCTGAATTCTTTCCTCTCATCACGTTATCAACTGTCCGTTATATTACTGGTGTTTTATAGTACAAAAGATATAATTACGTGAACTCAGAAATTAGTATACCAACTTGCGGGAAGTGAGAGCGAGATATTATACACTTGGACGCGCATTTCTGCTAATCTGAAACGAACACTTAATAGTAATAATAAACGCTTTCATAGTTCTTACCAACAACTTCTGGTGTGCGCCTACATCATTTCAACCTACGAGCACGTCTCCCAAACCCCATGTCCCGACCGTTTTGCAGCTGACCTGGGAATCTCATACCTCTACCGGAGTAATCTCGAGGAGGCTTGCGCCCAAATTAATCAGTGTAGGTAATTAATTATTATATCGACGTGCCATCCTCGAGATACTTTCCATATTTCGGAGCTGGCAGCCGAAGACGACGACGACGGTTACACAGGAAAGAAAACAAGAGGCGCCAAGACCAAAAACGACCCGTTCTGAGGATGACCCATAAATAGTTCGAAACATGTAAACAAGGTACGTTAGAATTCAGCACAAGAAAGTCTTATCATACATATTCCGAAGTAAAAATTTCTTGTTCAATGTAATTTATTATATGAAAATGGGGTTTTATACTCAAGCACTTAACTAAAATAGGTGAATAGGTTTTTATTATTATTATTATTATTATTATTATTATTATTATTATTATTATTATTATTATAGTGACATTAATTCAGTCGCTGAATGGTCGGAAGACAATGGTATGAAAATTAACGTATCCAAAACTAATGTAATAATCTTTTCTAGAAAAACTTCTTCACTGAAATTTAATTATTATCTAAATAATGTACTAATTAACAGAACGGATTGCGTAAAAGATTTGGGAATATTCTTTGACAGTAAATTGTATTTTCATAGTCACGTTGATTACATTTACAATCACGCAATCAGAATGCTAGGAATAATACGGTCAATAACTTATTGTTTTTCCACGCCCGATTCTCTTTTAATGCTAAACTATACATTGGTGCGATCGAAACTCGAATATGCATCTGTAGTTTGGAACTCGATTACAACTACGGACTCGGCTAAATTAGAAAATATACAGAGAAAATTTATATCCTTATGTTCATTCAGATTTCTGCCCATTAATTCCGGGTATAGTTATGAGAGAAAATGTGAATATTTTAATTGTCAAAATCTATATGCTAGACGCTATGAGCTAGATTATCTGTTCTTTTGTAAAGTCCTCAAAGGTGAAATATCCTGTGACTCTTTCTTAAACAATATTACCTTACGTATTCCAACAAAAGATATGAGAGCCCACAAACTTTTCTATATTAGAAATTCGAAATTTCTTTCACCAGTCTCCAGATGCATTAAAAATGCCAACATGCATGGCTGCGAATTCGATCCCTTCAATGTATAGACTTTGTTTGCTCTTGGCAACGATTTATCATTTATGTATTATTTTAGGCATTATACTCAATTAACATTGTCTCATAGTATTCTTAGTTATCCATTCATCGTCATTATTGTAATTAATTGTAATTATATTTATGTGTAATAATTATTTTTGTTTTATGTTTTTTGTTATATTTGTGCTGGAACTGTAATTGGCCACTGGCTGTTGTACAGCACATTAAATAAATAAATAAATAATAAATAAAAATAAATAAATTATTATTATTATTATTATTATTATTATTATTATTATTATTAAATCAGTATGGCTTTATCTATAACTGTAGACCTAGTATTTCTAACGTGTCAGAAGCTGTCTTAGAAACTGAAGGTAACCATGTCAAGGAGTGTTTTATGAAAGTTGTTTTAGAGTTCAAATTTTTATGAGATTGTATGTTAGTATCATGTTATTGAATTTCATTATAATAATATTTCAGGGAACTTTGTAGTCAAGAAACGATAGAGATAGAAGATGTCGCCATCACCTGGCGTGACTAGCAGCGCGCTCTACAGAGAGGGCAAACTTTGCATGTTTCAAAATCGAGCGAGGAGAGCAAAGCCAAAGATTATGGAATAATTTCTCGCTCCACAGTAGCGTTTCTGTCGATAGAATCTAAAAACTCAAAATAATATTCATATATATTTTAATAACAAGAAATATAAAAACTGACATTTTTTTAATATTTTAAGTTACGTTGGTATAAGAGATTGACATTAAAACTGAAATGTTTACGAGAGAAGTGTTAGTTTATATTATTGTCCCCGAGTTCCTTCCTGACGATTCAGTGGTGAAGAGAATTGTACCTGTAACGTTCAATGATCAAAGCTCGGAACTTGGGGACTTGTGTCTTTGCACGTGGCTAAGCGACCGGACTTCAATGTCAACAAACCCCCGCTTCTAGGACGGAGGCACTGTCAGGTCTGCTATAAAAGTGGTTTTGGCTGGAATAACATGTTGATAGCATTATGGTAAGTTGAAACACGTAATTTTATAGCATATATATAATAAAATAAACATGAGCAATATATCAAATTTACTATTCTACTCTCTACATTTTATTACAGTGTATGACTACTTACATTCGAAGATTTTCGAACCCATAACTTCTTTGCCTGTTAGTTAAACATGATTTGAAACGAGAAAAACTTATTTCCACGACACATGAAGTGACGGCAGCAAACTTAAAATACTGAATATTTTAACTGTCACTGTTTTCCGTTCGATTTTCAGCTGTTGCTAGCTGATCTCGTATCTGAGAAAGATAGGTATATCCTGAATTTTTCTCGAAAATAGTTTTCAATTTGTGTCACTACTAGGGCAGGTCCCTCTACGACTTCATCTATGGCTATGACATATTTTCCATCAATTTAAAGGACTGCAATGTCTTTCAATGAATGCCTGTTTCCAGCCTCTGGTTTGTGTGTGGAACAACTTACTAAATATAAATTATTCATTGCAAGAAAATAATGTATCTCCTCCGAATTCCTCCACGTAATTCTGTACCTAAAATTTAAAAAATGTATTTTCATACTTCTATAATACCCATTCGAATAACAAGTATTTTCTAATTTCTCAAATAAAACGTTTAATTGTAATTCTCTGAATGTCACTGGATTCGACATGATACAATTCGTCGTCCGTCTTCCTGTCATTGGATGTGACCACTTTCTTAGTACACACGACTGTCCCTGAGCACTTGCAGCGTGAGCTTGTGTACGTTGTACCTGTAACCTTACTCATGCACATGGCACACAAGTCCCCAAATTCCGAGCTCTGTCAATGATAATTCAAATCTTACACACATGAACAGAATCACACACATATCTACATATGTACAGAGTGTTCTGAAATAAATTTTCCAATATTTACAGCGGAGGTAGTATACATCAAAACAAGAAATACAAGTCCTACAAACATCAGTTTTTAATTATTAATAATAATAATAAATTATAATAATCATTTAATAATAAAAATAATAATGGCTTTATTCAACCTGAAAGAGTTAAGGTCGTAAGGCCTTCTCTTACACTCAACCAGGATTAAAACTTGCTTACACAGTTGAACATAAAACTGGATCGGAATTAATTAATTACATACTGATACAATTTAGGAACATAATGAGATCTAAAGAGGTAGTTACATAAAATTTACCTCATAAAATAAAAATGAACATAGTGAAATACATATTAATGTTGTTAGAATCAAATACGAATCACATAAAAACAGAAGCCGATAACTCAATAAAAAAAAATGTACACACTAAAAAAAAAAGATACACATTAGTATACATATTAGTATTAGATTACAATTAAGTAGGATTTACATAATCAAACCAGAAACCGACAATTGAATAAAATGTACACAAAAAATAGATTGATAGTAAAACAACAACACAGTGGGATACATATTGGCGTTAAGTGATAAATAAACACGATTTAGATAATAAAAATAAGAAACAAAACAAAAATAAAAATAAATACAGTGGAACACATTCCATTAAATATTTGCAACGCGTTAGGTCTGGCAACTCATCATAAGATTTTTTTCTAATTTAAATTTAAAGGAAATTAAAGTTCGGCAGCCCTTGACTTCAGGCGGCAGAGAATTCCAGTGACGAGAAGTAGCAACAGTGAAAGATGAAGAATAAAGAGATGATGTATGGAGTGGTATTTCTAGCGTGTTATCATAATGTGACCGAGTATTTAAGTTATGATACCGAGAAAGACTGTGGAATCGGACAGATAAGTAATAGGGAGTAGAGGTGTGCAGTAATAAGTATAGTGTCGTAACTCGAAAATTGTGATTTGTAAAGATGTGGTATCTCCTAGAAGAACCACCTGTAAAAATATTTTAATAAACAGGTAGCAAAACGTTTGATAATTTACTATTTTATTATTATTACACTTTCATATTCCAAATATTAAAACAGCGTTGGGGATAATTTTTGACAGTTATATGTGATTTTGGACATACGATAGTATTTTACTGGGTGTGGGATTTGTGCCTTCATACTTTTCAAAATGTTATGCATTATTTAATTATTTAATTAATTTATTTAATTTTTACAAATAATAAGCCAATAATTTTATGCCATTCAACTGTCTTCCAACTATTGTCTCATTGACTGGCCTCGTGTAAATGCGGCTTTAGGGACGAAATGACACTTCATCAATGTGCTCTGGCAGCATTTCTCAAATTGTTTGAAGTGGGCACCACTTTTTTAAGTCAGAACAATTCCGCGGACCACCTTACTCTTGTTCCCTTCGAAAGCAAATTTGTAATTTTTGTAGAATATTTTAATACCAGTGCCGTAGAGTTACATTTTAAAATAAAATTAATTAATTAAAATCAATTTAATTCCATTAATTTTATATTAGTATCAACTAATTAAGTTAATGTTAATAGAAGAAAATTCATTTCTTTTTTTAATAATTCAAGGTATTAGAGTTTTAATAATCTTTATGCTCGACCATGCCGAAATGTAGTAATTATACACCTGGTAGCAGCCCTTTAATGGACCTCATTAAAATACACATATTCATTAAAGTTCAGGTGTTCCACCAATCAGGAAACACCATTGTAACAATATGAAAGCGCAAGTATCGATTATTCTCGGATATGCAATCGAAAGACAACTAGCGAAACGTCACGGAGGCTGGAAATCCAATACTGTCGCAGAAGATTATGTTCTGTTACTAAAATGATTAGCGTTAATTGTAAATAATATTCAAATATATTCAATTTGTCATCTCGTTTTTCAGTTTCTAAATCAATTTCAAGGTTATATCAAGATTAATGTTTATTTTACTCTCTAGATTATATCAAGGTCAATGACATTTGTGTCTCGGAAAAAATCAATACTTTCGCTTCTGCGCAAATCTCACAATTTACGAGATATTGCACAAGGTCAGTTCCGCTCCCCAGTCAGATAAGAATAACATGAATACTTATGAATAATTTCAAGTTACAAATATGGTCGAGCATAAAAAGTCGTATGAAATTTGCCTATAATGGTAATTAAGACGCTCGTATGAAAATTATGAAACTCGCTTGCGCTCCTTTCATAAACATACTCGCGTCTTAATTACTACCATTATAGGCTCGTTGCATAATGTACTATTAACTAATTAACTAAAAAATAATAAACATTGGTACTCGCATTAATGAGATGGATGAGCCTGCCGATTCTTGCACGGTAGTTCGATACTTGGATGTAAGCTGGTAAGTTTAATTCGGAGATCGTCACCTACATCAAGTCGATGTCGGTACTTTGTTTTTATTAGAGTTAGCGATGAAAACCCTTTCACATACAGATACGTAGAAGCAAACTGAATTATAATGTCTAAAGCACCATTGTACAGTTCACTATATTCTATTTTCACCTGTAACAAGGTCCAGAAATTAACCATACCTTCCGCTTGGAATTTCATTTTAAGTCCGGTGTCATTCGAGAGTTCAATTAACTGTTCTCTTTCACTCAACGAAAGTTTGTTAGTTTCAATATCGCAATGACAGTGATCACGAACCCATGAAAATTCGTCATATTTGCTTAGAAAATAAGTTTCAAATTGTGACCTCAGAATTATATTATTGGTGTACGACGCACAGTACGTGACCATTTCAATGTGAAGACTGGATGTCGGCAAAACTATTAAGAAAGTCATAATTACATGAAAAGGTTCGGTACTTTGGTCCTCTGTTATGAATTATTTGGTTCCTGGCTCGGTTACATGCGCCAGATGTGCAGGGAAAAGATGGCGAGAAACACCACGTTCATAGTGCTTTAAATCCCTCTTTTGTTGCCGAGAGTGAGTGAAAAGTCGGTAGATAGGTTGGTAGGGTAATAAATTTCATTAAATGTCAATACTAGGAGAAAAAGTGAAAGGCGATTGTCATGTGTCATTTTCAAACTCCGAGATTTTCAGCTGTAGTGTGATACGCAATTCGTTTGAATTTTATTTTTTCTTCTGTCTTTTTTGAAGGACCACACGGGCAAACCACAAGGACCACAGGTGGTCCGCGGACCATAGTTCGTAAATATGATCATATTACCCCATCCCTGGAAGCAATAGGTTGGCTTAAACTAGATAAGAAAAGAAATTTACATTCACTTCTCTTTCTCTTCGAAATCTTGAACTCTTCTATTCCTTCGTATCTGTCGTCTCGCTTCACTTACCTTTCTTCCCACCACAATCTGAACACACGCTCTCGCCATGAAACAATACTAACAATACCATCCCATCGCACCTCCTCATACTCATCCTCTTTCACAATAGCCCTGCCAAGACTCTGGAATTCGTTACCTGCTAGCATCAGGGACTGTCGAAATAAAATTCAATTCAAATGCAAACTTACTAGGCACTTGGTCAGTAATTGAGACTCGTTCAGACATGGTTTCTTGTAAATAGTTCTTTTAATCTACCACAAAATATCTCAATATCCGGTAATTTCATCACTATAAAATTTTGTTATTGTAGGTTTAATTTGTAATTTAGTAAATACAAAAATATTCTTTGTTCTTAACTTCTATGATAAAATGTCTAGCTTTCATTAATCAGGTATTCTTGTCGTACTTTAATTTTTATTGTAATTGTAAATTTAATATTAATTGTAAACTTATTGTTCATGTTATAGTTGTAATCCCCTGGTAGAGGGGCAGAGAAGGTCTGACGGCCTTATCTCTACCAGGTTAAATAAATAAATCTAAATCTAAATCTAAAAAAAAAAAAAAAAAAAAATAGTTTGAGAAACGCTGTGCTGTGGCATTCTCAACAAACCGTATGTTGTCAGAAACACTTCTATAGAGAATCATCCGTATACGACGTCAAAGAACGTACAGAAACGTTGCTACCACAATGTGCCTTTCGTATACGCAGGAGTTCGAGGGCGTTTATCAGACAGTTTACCTCAATATTTTGAACTATTTGAGGAACTCATCGTTCGTACGTAATGTATGGGACACAGTAAGACAGTCAATGTCACATTTTAATTTTGGATACTATATTAATGTCCTCTTAATTTTGGTATACAGAGTGAATGGCAACCTCTGCACCAAAATGAAACTGGTAATAGATCATGAAGAGACATTTGAAAATTATAAATAAGTTTTTTCTCTAACGTTCACCGTTTTAAAGGAAATCATTATGTTTCTATGAAGCATTCGGCAACAGCACGGCTTACTCTAGCAAGTGTGGCGTGCATCCCTTACCTTCTTCTCCCCTCTGCTATACTCAGTCGATTTTCGCAATTATTCAATTTAAATTCATGGCTAAACGGTTCAATTTTCAAAAAACAATCAAGACATTAACTATTCAGATAATTTTTACCTATCGGCTTGTATAGCCTTGTGAAAACTCCCCTCACAACTCACTACGGGCGGTGATGGCGTGAATCTTGGCGACCATATCCTCCTCGGACTCCACGAGGGTCTCATACATGAGGCTCTTATCATACCCCACAGAAAGAAATCAAGGACGCTGAGATCAGGTGAACGTGGTGGCCATAGTACAAGCCTCTTTCTATTAATCCAGAAAACATTAGAACAAGCTGTAGATCTTATCGCTTTTTTTAACCGGCTTAGATGACAATTCAGATTAAAGGAGAGTTATTTTCTCAGACAAGACCAGCATTTCGACCGATTACGATAGACCTGTCGGAGTTTATCAAGAACCAGGCTCGAGGTATGACCCGCAACATGTTAACCGACGTGGAGGTGGGGACGCTTCAGTTTATAATGCTGGGCGTGGATGTCTCGAGACGCGGCAGATTGTATTGTATTGTAATTATTAAAATTCTATTGTATTCATACATTGCTTATAGATAGAATATGGAACAAGTCAAAAAATTAATATTATTATAAAATCTTAATTTATAGTCACAGTCTAGATGAAATATATACAGACGAGATTTACAATATAGTCTACTAGCGCAACACAAAGTTTTAGTATCAATTTCATGAAGTGTTATTGAATGTCATGAATTCACCTACAGAATAGATGGCGTGAGAAATTAGGTACTTCTTTAATTTGGCCTTAAATAATTTTACGTTTTGAGTTTCATTTTTTATATCGATGGGGATGCTATTAAAAATTTTTACTGCCATATAACGCACTCCTTTTTGATAGCACGATAGACTTGCCGATGGAGTATGAAAGTCATTTTTTGACATGTATTTATGCTATGAACTACTGAATTAGTTACAAAGTTTTCACGTTTACATACGAGGAAGATTATTAATGAAAAGATATACTGAGAAGCCATGGGCATTATTTGTAGGTTTTTGAAAATAGTCCTACAAGATTCCCTAGATTTGGCACCTACCATTATTCTAATTACTCTTTTTTTAATAGAAATATATTGTTACTATCTGTAGAATTTCCCCAGAATATTATTCCAAAACTCATTACCGAGTGGAAATATGCGAAGTATATTGTTTTTAAGGTATTGATGTTACTATCATTTGCATAGAACTAGTAGGAAAACAAGCTGAATTTAGTTTGGGGTAATTTCTTTAATATGATTTTTCCAATTTAATACATTATCGATTTTTAGGCCAAGAAATTTGGTTGTTTTTGTTTCTAATAGGGATCTATTGTTAATTATTGTGCTAGATGTTATAGAGAGGGTCTATGGCCACATGGATCCGGCGTAGTATCCATACATTTTGGAGAAAGTGTCCTTGCCATTCGCTAGGGAACATTTTTGTTTCAGTAAGATAACTTTGCTGCGCTTAAAGCGGAAGACGTTCATCCCTGAATCGTTGGGAGGCCCGAGATCGAAGTGTTCATCTGGCCTCCTATGTCGCTAGATTTCAACGTAATACAAAACGTGTAGACGAAATTAAAAGAGGCAAGGCGCGAGAAATTAAAAAACAATCCCCCTCAGGATGTCCTGTGGAGTCAAGTTATCGAAACGTGGGAAGACATTGCCACGGATCGAGAATCCTTGTTTCGAATGATCGGAGCACTGGCAGGAGCAGATGACTGGTAGACGAAGTATTATGTCCTCCAATGTTTTCTATTATACAGGGCTTTCATTTCAAAACTTCCCAGTATATATAATTAATTATTTAATTTGAATTCACTTTAAACAAAAAACACATTCAATTTAGATATTGAGGGGAAAGTCTGAAACCAGGCTTATTTGCATTTTAGATTTTACCCCTCCCCCCAGCCACCCCAACTTTGAAATTTAAAATGGCACCCCTATATTTTTATACTTAAAATATGAAAGAAGATTCAATTGTTTATACACCTCATTCATTTCGTCTGCGGAAGCCTGTATGTGTGTCTTGGAATGTGCACGAACTTCATCACTTGTGAATGTACAGAGACGTTTTCTAGCAAAATTTCAAAAGGAATCACCTGTGTTCAACAGTATCACGCATTGATTTCTGAAATTCCGTGACGAAGGATGTCTGTGCATTGCTCCTCCCCAAGGACGTCCGAGATCCATCTAAGGAACAGTGAATCGTGTTAGACAGACTTATCAGCGCAGTCCTCGTAAGTACAATACACGTGCAAGTGTTGAGCCCGGGATCTCGCAAACAACAATATAGCGAATTCTTCGTAAGAGACTTATGTTCAAACCAAATAGGTTTCAGCTTCATCAGGCTCTCAAAGAAAATGACAAAAATGTGCGTCTTATTTCTGTATCGAGAAGCTAGAAAGATTTGAACTAATCGGCTTCGCTGACTCTCTCATCTTTAATGACGATTAAGTGGCCACCACGATCACCGGATTTAACTATTTGTGACTTTTTCCTATGGAGTTCAGTGAAGGAGAATGTATATGTGCCCCCGCTCTCCGCTAATCCTCAGGAACTTCGCCACTGGATTAAAGCTGCCGTGGCTATAGTCAACCGTGACGTGTTGGATCCTGTATAGGAAGAAATGGATTACCGCATCGATATCTGAAAACATTTTCGTTAACCGTTGCGTAGTTTAGTAGTTATGAATTTTTTTAATGTTTCACGGACTTATGAATAGCCCCTCATCCGAACTATCTACAATACTGTATTTGTTTGATTTGAGATCACTGTTGGAACATAAGAAAATTTCTCTAAAATTGCACGTCGTTATATATGCAGCTTATTATTTAGAACGATTTTAAATGCTCTCTTACTGTCATGACAGTTCCCCAATAGGTAGATATGGGGAATAATATTATTTTCTGGGTACATTTAATAATTATTTTGGTTAATGCAGTATTGAAAATAATGTAGGTACAATCTATTTTGCTTTAAATATTCAACAAAGACGGCGTGGTGGATAGCCATGTTTTTTAATGTTCCTATCTGTAGCCACATTAATTATCGAAAGAATCTCAGACAAAATATTGAAATAATAAACGATATTTGGCTTCTGTGTTCCACAAAATCGCAATCGATGCTACAAAACAACACGTAACAAGCCGCAACAATGACCCAACATGAACTGATATTAAATCAGCCACAGACGCGGGCACTCATTGCTGGGTTCTATACAAAATGAAATTCTGGCCGAGGTTAACCACTGCGCTGTTTGCACTTACAGTGTCAACCACCTACTCAGAGATCGACAATCTAGGGTGAATACAATGCTGTTGCATCCTGGAATTGAACATAATGATGTTAGCAACACTTCTTTAACAAAGAATCCTCTATATATATGACGCCGCAGTACATAGAGAAACGTTGCCTCCCACATTGCGCGTCGTACGAGCCGAAATTCAAGGCCGTTTGTCGGATGTTGCATGTGCACAATTCACCTCAGTCTTCTATGAGCTATTTCAGAGACTATTCATTCGTACGTAATGTAATGTTTCTAATTGTAAGTTCCAATTGTTTGAAAAGAAAGCCGTTGGATTTACTACAAAATAGAGTAATCGAAATTTGGCTGAAAAAGTCTATTGATTACCCTACTAAATTATTTATTTGGATTTTAACGTTTTCAAATTGGAGCAGATAAATAAATATACATTTTTAAGTGTCTTTCATAAGAACAAGAAAAAAATTCAACACATATTGGTATAATTACAATATGAGAAGAAACATATTATTTCATTTTACAGAATCCAAAAGTTCAACGGCTGCTGGTATGAAACATGGTTTCAACTATGGCTTAAAACTATACAACAAATTAATTTCTCTGTACCCTGTTTTAGCTAACATAAGTATGATTAAATTAAACTAAAAATTAAAGAAATTACTAAGGGAACTTAACATAAGGTTAGATAATGTATGTATGTATGTATGTATGTATGTATGTATGTATGTATGTATGTATGTATGTATGCATGTATGTATTTACACTGCAAGTGGGCATGTACCCGGTGGCAGTGGTATACACAATATAAACAATACACAATAAAGAAATGATAAGCAATACACAATACAATTATACAATACACAATAGGCCTACAATTTTATACACAATACAATAAGAATACACAATATAATTTCACACAATAATAATAAATCATAAATAATATACCTAATTTTACATTACAACCTACATTATTATGTATAGGCCCTACATAATTTTCAATATTCTTTCACTTTATTCTCATCTGACTCACTGTAGTGGCACTATGACGTATTGCACTGACACTTTAGCACACACTTCACTGACACTATAGAACATATTTCATCGACGCTTTAAATTATCACTGATCGGAACTATTCACTGCACTGTAAAACCATAACTTCACTGACTCACCTCGCTTCACTGATACAACAGTTCAAATAAGTCAAATAATTACACCCTTACGCATACTGTACTTATAAGCAGAACTACATTTAAACTAAACATTTCTAGCCTAAGACCCTCTTACACGCTATTTTTAAATAATTTACAATTCAAACCAAGGAAGTAACTCGTCAGGCTAAATAAATACATGTCACCTTAAAATATTAAATGTTAAATGTCGCCTTAATTTTAATTTGCACGTTATACACAACTTTTTAAATTATTCTTGAATCTCCTTAAGGAAGGACAGCCCTCAAAGACCGCTGCAGGTAGGTCATTCCAATCATTTATAGTTCTATTTAAAAATGAGAATTTACCTACATCCGTTTTCTGTTTCCTACATTTGATTTTAAAATCATGATCGTTCCTACCATAGTACGTTGGCTTTTCTAACCGAGCCGTTATGTCTACCCATGCTTTCTGACCTAGATGTGCTCTATACAATGATTATGCTCTATACAATTGCTAAATATTAGTATTATATACTTGTGAATATTGGTTATAAACATTTTCAATCTGATTGTTCTTTACCTACAGTATATTATACGCTCTTGTTTTTATAATCTGTGCTATTTAATTGCTGATATTAATTGTTTATTTTATCTTCTTCTTTCTGCTTATCTGCAGAGCAGTTTTGAACTGCAGACCACGAGCGTTTGCTGACCCGGGGGTAAATTCTTTAATTTATGTTTGTTTTATGTATGTAATGGTTTTTAAATATATCTTTGTTTCTATTACATTTCATTTATTTTTTTGTGGTTGTTCTTATTATTGTAATAAAGGGATGACACACCCGAGCTTAAAAACAAACATTAGCATGGGGGCACATAAGTTATTTTTTTCACCATGCTAATAATGCCAAAACAAGTGTTTATACCATTTTTTGGCTACTCGAGCGCAATTACGAGAGCTGTCCAGAAAGTACGTTTCCTTGGAGGCGTTTACAGAAAGAAAACACAATTTCATGGGAGATTTATTGGAACAGCTACAGCAATTGTTGAGCTATATTCAACATATTTCCCCGGAATTGGGACAATAATTGTCATGTTGTGGGATCAATAGAGAGATGCAAACAGCTATCACACACTGGTTCTGATCCCAGACGGCAGACTTCTACGACACAGAGATATGAATGTTGATCCCATGCTTTCATCATAACAAATAATGCACAAAAGGGCTTGCTCGGAACTTTATATTAAGTGGTTAGATACAGCTTACAGTAGTAAATTTTTTGGAAATATTCAAAAATTTTTTCCTCCATTATTGTATCTCGTACAATAATGAACATTGGTATGTGTAAAACACTATCCTCCTGATATATAAAAAAAATATTTTTATGATTAAAAAAATTATATATATATATATTTTTTTTTTTTTCAGCATTCAAAATGGTGGCAGTTTATTGTGTTCTAATGAAGTGTTTCCCTCATAACTCATAAGATTCTTAACTTTTCATGTTCTCTCTCTTTTATTTTATTGCTGAAACTCACGTTTACAATATCATGCTCTTTCAACTACATTCTTTAATAAATAATATATATGTTTTTATTTTGTGTTAGAAGAAAATACTGATATTGGACCATTTTTTTTAAATGAATTTATTTTTTATCAAACAATCTATCAAAAGGTAGAGAAGTGATCTTGCATCATATTGCAGATGTACCATGCATAAATACACACAAAAAATTTCATCACAGAATGTTGGATAGTTTTTTTTATAGTTATGTGGGAAACGCTGCATCACTGCACAGTTAACTGAATTTAAAAAGATGTAAATAGTTTTCCTAAAATCGTATTAGCACATTATGCAACGAGCCTATAATGATAGTAATTAAGACGCGAGGATGTTTATGAAACGAGCGCAAGCGAGTCATACGACTTTTCATGCTCGACCACATTTCTAACTTGAAATTATTCATAAGTATTCATGTTATTCTTTTGTAACTGGGGAGCGAACTGACCTTGTGCAATCTCGTAAATTGTCAGATGTGCGCAGACGCGAAAGTATTGATTTTTTCCTGGCAACGAAGTCGACGACCTTGACATAATCTAGAGAGTAAGATAAACGTTAAACTTGATATAGCCTTGAAATTGAATTCGACATTGAAAAACGAGATGACAAATTGGATTTATTTTAATATTATTTATATTAACGCTAATTATTATAGTAACAGAACATAACCTTCTGCGACAGTATTGGATTTTCAGCCTGCGTGACGTTTTGCTAGTTGTCTTTCGATTGCATATCCGAGAATAATCGAAAACCTGAACTTTAATGAATAGGTGTACTTTAATGACATGCATTAGAGGACTGCTACCAGGTGTACATTACTACATTTTGGCATGGTTGAGCATAAAATATTATTTACATAGCAGGACAGTGTTTCACACATGCTATTTTTCATTATTTCTACAAAATACAGTAATGGAGGAAAAAAATGTTGAATATTTCCAAACTTTTACTGCTTTAAGCTGTACCAAACTGCAAAATATTAAAGAATATATTTATATTTACTTTATTAGAAATATTCTTTTTTTTTTTTTCGAGTATAAAAGTGTTATGTTTTTCCATTTTGAAATTCGAATATTCTTTCTTCTTACGATTTGAATGTATAACGTTGAACGATACAAGATCTGCCTTTTCTAAAATCACTTTGTTTCTCTTTCATATATAATCTGGTTTTTAATTTTATGCAATATAACAAGTGCTTTTTCATGTACGTCACACTTTAATAAGATATTATAACCACCCTTCCCATCTCTAACATTCTGCGCACATCAGTAATTTTATTACAATGAAATATACAATAGAGGGCATGTAGTTAAATTAACACTGTCTTATAAAATATGAATTTCCTGGAAACTGTAGCGTTCTCTGTTGGAGTGTAATAGAAGGGATAAGTCTGAAATAAACATGGACTTTTTTCTCCCGTTGTTAGCAACCGAGGAAACAGCCACAACGAATACAGTGTTAGTTACCAAATTTAATTTGGTACCTGTCATTACCAGTAGACAGACCTAAGGACAGACACGCATTGTCAAAGTGACGGTTCTATCTATTGCAGCCAATCAGCTTCAGACTTTCAGATTTCCACAATGAAAAGCGTTTTTAATATGTTTTGTCACACTGAATATGTGACATAACGAAAATCCTTTTCAGTAGGGGATAACGAAATTTTATTCTCAACTAAATGTGAAGGATTGAAGAATTAATTAGAAGTAAACTTGTTTTAGTCTGTGGTTGATAACAAGTTGATGACATCGCCATTGTTAGCATGCCTACAATCATTACGACATAATACAAGGCTTTGTGATGTTATAATTTACATTGTGTAAATTTATTAGTTGCAATACTGACAATTTAGAATGTATAAATGTACCCAGAATGTACTCTGATGCTGAAAACATGACTCCAAAACTGAACTTCAAGGGTTTTTTTTACTATTACACTCTTACTACGTCATACTACTTTTGACCAATAAAACGGTACGAAAGGACGTATTTCAACCAATCATGGCTGCTTATCGCACAATTTTATTGCGTCCCTGGCATTTGTTTAATTTTATCGCGTCCCTAGCATTTGTTTCTTTGTTTGCCAACATTTGAAACTGCGCTGGTCTGGACGTCAAAAAAAATATATATACATACAATAAATTACAAACCACTCCAGTCGATGCACAGCAGTTTCAAATATGACTCGCATTGGCATTCAAGAACAAGAATTAATAAAAATCACTCATCATACCTATGCATCTTCTGAAATCCGATTTACAAATAAATGAAGAGCACCATTCGGAAATCCTGAATAAGCTGAATACACCATGTAGGCCTAAATCAACGAGTTCCACTTCTATTACGCACACGTCCAATATAACATCAATTGAACCACCAACCACATTCAAATTTGAAAATTGTACATTCAATAATTATGCCTTTTAAAATTATTCATTCAGCAATCCTGAATAAGTTGAATACACCATGTAGGCCTAAATCAACGAGTTCTACTTCTATTAAGAACACGTCCAATATAACATCAATTGAACCACCAACCACGTTCAAATTTGAAAATTGTACATTCAATAATTATTCCTTTTAAAATTATTCATGTTTATTTTTTATGTCATCGTCGTTAATTAAAACTTTTCTAACACTTGTGTATATTAGTTAGATTATGTTATAGCTTCTGCTATATGTTATTATGGATAGTCACGTATCAGAGATTGTTTAATATTAAGATTTATTGAAAATCATCTGTCAAGTGACGTTGATTACTGAGATTCGTATAATTGAAGTGGAATGTTGCATTTTAATAAAAATGAAACTGAATCAACAAAGCCTTCTTGACTAGTAACATTGCCATCGTGTATAATAGATCAAGAACTTCTCGACGAGAAGGCATTGCTCACTACTGCCATCTAGCATGCATTTAGCGTAATATTTGTAAAGTTGAGATGGTACAATAATACATTTGAAGACAGTTGTATTTTCGTAAGTCAATTAATATTTTATTGTATTGGACTACTTCGTTCCATCTAATCTTTATATACTTTCTTCTAATCGTGTAATAGTCAATTAAATCAGACTCGAGTTTTGATTTTCTCTAGATAAATCAAAACGTCTAATGAGACTACTGTTGATAATTTAAAACTGAATTTTGAGAACCCCATTGAAAGTTTACAGTATTCGCCTATATAATCTTATGAAGTTAAAAATTATTTCCAAATATTGATGAGATACAAACAAGAAAAATTATTTACATTTGTTATTCTATTTGTAGCAAAATTTTATTTAAAATCATAGTAAAAGAAATCAAACAGATAAAGTTTACATTATACATCTTGATTACACAACTTTTAACAGTATATTACAAGGAATATATATTACATATCTTTCTCGTGTTAAATTTCACCGTACCAGTTTAATATGTTTCAGCCTGATATGGGCCATCTTCAGAACTGGTTGTTGCTGGTCTTGGCGTCTTTTGTTTGCGTTTCCTGTGAGAGTGTGTTTGTGTAGTGCAATGTGGAGTCAAAAGTGTGTGTTCTGAAATTGAGTTGTGTGTTGAGAATTTTATCGCTGGCTAGAGATTATTGGACCACTAATACTATGAATAAATCAGAAAGTAATTAGACATGGAAAATATTTTAGAAATTGTAATATTATATATGCCTAGTTAGATGGTTTTTATATATAACAAGAATAGGTGGTTAATAGCGGTATACTACCACTCAGTGTTTCCAAGCGTACGATCTGGACCGTACATGTGCGATAATTTGGTACCATGTACGATCGTACGATCCAACCCGCGGATAGTACGCAAAATGTACGATAATGTCGGAAAAGAGGGAAAAATTTGTCAAAAAGAGGGGATTTTAAATATTATTGTTTCAATTTACAACATTGAAATTTTTCTTTTATTTCTCTGCAGTATTATATTTCAATTAAGTAGTTTCTGCGTGTAGAACTTCTGCGTTATAAGTACTGTACAGTCGATTGGTTCAACACAGATTCCCATAAGGCAGCGTTTCTCAACCTTTTTTGAAGTGCGGACAAATTTTTTAAGTCAGAGCAGTTCTGCGGACCACCTTGCTCTTGTTCCCTTCGAAAGAAAATTTATCATTTTTGTAGCATATTTTAATAGCGTATACTTATATTTTAAAACACATTTAATGAATTAAAGTTAAATTAATGCAATTAATTTTATATTGATATTAACTAATTAAGTTAATGTTAATAGAAGAAAATTCATTTTGTTCTTTTTATAAATCAAGGTATTAGAGTTTGGATAATCTTTAACTAATTAACAAAAAAATATATAAATATTGGTACTCGAATTAATGAGATGGATGAGCCTGCCGATTCTTGCACAGTTGTATATTTGGATGTATGCTGGTAAGATTAAGTCGGAGATCGGTCACATGCTCGAGTCGATTTCGGTACTTTGTTTTTACTAGAGTGAAGCAGTAATTAGGAGAGGGAGAGACCGATTTATTAGCGAAATGATATCTCATTTTTTTTTACATGTATTCGCGGGGATGTTCTGGCGACTTGGTTAGAATTAGCTTCCCACGCAGATGGTTCACATCCTCTCGTCACTTGTCAGAATCGGACAGATTTAGGGCCACCTTGGGCAGGGTTCTGCATTGACACTCGTCGAGGCGTAAAATCAGAGAGTTAGACTGGACCCGTGGGAAAGCAACTGCTAGCCCAGGATTTTCCAAAGAACGGGGTTCTCCAAAATCGACAAACTAATTAGATGTTGTGGGAAATCCAAAGTCTAAATTTAGAGATGACGTGTTTCGCGCCCAATAAGAAGAGATCTTGGTCCAGCTTATGAGGTCACTTTGGACCAATAGGGAATAGATTTTAGGCCGGTTAAGTGACGTAGTTGTTAACCAATAGGATAGTTAGTTTTACCGTAGGATAGGTTTTTATAAATAAGGGTGACGGGGAGCGGAGATCACAACATCTCATCGTGTCGGCGGCCCTACATACAGGGCACGAACACAACATCTCATCGTGTCGGCGGCCCTACATACAGGGCACAATCACAACTTCTTATCGTGTCGGAGGCCCTACATACAGGGCACAATAACTACTTCGTTTCGTGTCGACAGGACAACTACTTCTTTTCGTGTCGACATCTTTTTTGGGTGTCGGCGGCCCAACTTAATAGTCTTTCTTCCGGCGAAGACTCGATAGATAGAACTTTGTCATCGGCGAGACTACTCGTCAACGTTTAGGAGCTTCGATCATAGTGTACTGGGCAGAGTATTGAATTTATAGTATCGGATAGAGCTTATTCAGAGCTGCCATAGAGTCGATACAGAAGTGCGACCAACGACTGAATTATAAGTCAGCCGGAAATACATACTCTAGGGTTTACCAAGTGAATACGACAATAAACTTATAGTTTTGGAGTTTACACTGCCTTTTATATACGTAGCCGGCTTGGTATTATTCCCGACATCGTCCTACACCACAACCGTACCTCGGCTACCCTGAGTGAATCTCACGCAACACCGAGACGCACCCACCCTCAAGAGTTAGTGATGAAAACACTTTCTGACACAGATACGTAGAAGCAAACTAAATTATAATCTCTAAAGCACCATTGTACAGTTCACTGTATTCTCTTTTCACTTGTGATGAGGTCCACAAATTAACCATACCTTCCGCTTCGAATTTCATTTTAAGTCCGGTGTCATTCGAGAGTTCAATTAATTGTTCTCTTTCACTCTATGAAAGTTTGTTATTTTAAATATCGTAATGAAAGGGATCAGGAACCCATGAAAATTCGTCCTATTTACTTCGAAAATCAGTTTAAAATTGTGACTTCAGCGTTGTATTATTGGTGTACGACAAATAGTACGCTACGTGACCATTTCAATGTGCAGACTGGGTATCGGCAAAACTATTAAGAAAGTCGTAAATATATGAAAATATTCGGTACTTTGGTCCCCCGTTATGAATTCGGGTGGTCCCTGGCTGGTTACAGGCGCCAGATGAGCTATAGTGTGATGCGCAATTCGTTTGAATGTTATTTTTTCTTCTGTCTTTTTTGAAGGACCACAAGAGCAGACTTCGAGGACCACAGGTGGTCCGCGGACCATAGTTTGAGAAACGCTGCTATAAGGCATAAGCAATGCTCTCCTTATAACTAGAAGTTCAGGAGACAGCTTGATTTCGGTAGATTGAGCATTATTGTAGTGACGCGTTAAGAAATTCATTACTACACAGATTATTAAATCTAAACAAATTCATTTTATAAAATAACCATTCGTAAGTGTTTTCGTAAGAAACCTATTCAGATTCTCGTAGAAGCATAGATTCAACGAGGATGCGAATTAAGATTTCTGATGGGGGGGGGATAGAATCCTAGATAGAGAATACCATACATAAAATTATTATTATCCTCATTGGATACGGCTCAACGCTTGGTTGCTCTGAGTTGCTTGTCTTGTATCTTGATCATAATAATAATTATATCCGTGAGCAGGCTTAGGATAAGATGTGCAATTCCTAAGTTATTCATTGTTGTCGGTTTGCCGGTGATGATAATATGGAAATATTATTTTCTTTGTTTACTTTGTACTCTATGAAATACATATACTCTTATGAACAGAATTATATTTTGTGAGGAGTGGATAGAAGTTATCCCCAGCGAATAGGGATTATACAGAATGGACACTTCGCGTCGGTACCTTTGATGTAGCCGGACTGATTTCAATGACCTTCAAGACAGCTAAAGCGTCAGATTCTGCTTTCTCCCTAGAGTTGGCACTGACATCACACCAGCTAGCAGTCGACACAGCGGAAATATAACACATATAATTAATACATTTAGGTACATTATGTACTCAAATAAAATAAATTGTATCCATAAAATAATAAATCCGTCATTAACTGTAATGTCTAGACTCTAGAGTTGCTTTATAATGAGAGATGAGACGTTGACCCCAACAACAATTAAAATATGTAATGATGTGATAGCGCTGAAAATGGAAAAAGAAAACTCTTATGAGAAGTAAAACCAGATACCTATATTATATTATATAAAAATATTAAACTAATTTTATACTTAATTTTATAATATATATTATTTTATAATATAATTTATTATATCTGAAATATAAAATATTATTATTACAACTAGTTTGTCACCGAGAAATAAAGAAAAGCCGTTAACTTGAATTTATTTGAAGCAAAGCGTTACAGGGTTATGCAATAAGGTAGGCGATGTTTGGATCCTGTGTCTTAACTCTGTTCTCAACAAGTTCTCAATTATTATCTTAGCGTATGCTCGATTACACTAACCTCTAGCGCTTGAAAGTGGAACTAAACGCTGGCGCACAGAGAAACAAAACACAGGAAATTTCGCTCAGTGTCCATTCTTTATAATCCCTATTCGCTGTTATCCCTGGCAGGAATATTAATATGAATTGATGAGAGGGGGACAACTTTTCAAAAGGGGAGAAATCCCCCCCCATCCCTCCCGTTAATTCGCACCCTGGATCCAACACAGAAGGAACAAGTAAAATTTCTTGGAACAGAGCAAAAATAAGAGATCTGATTCCAATTTCCAAAATTTTGTAAATAGGTAAATAGTCGGTTTTAATACTAGACCCCTCTTATATGTATAATTTATTTTTAGTGTGTAGATTATTGCAATAAACAGACGGAAACCATAGTAGTCAATCGACATAAAAAGAAAACCTGCAAATAAATGGAAGAGAGAAAAGAATAAGAGAGCTTTGAAAGTGCTGGTGAATCGTAGTTTTTCCAATATGCTTAAAGTAAATATTAGGAAATGCACACGTATAGTACAACATAGCAATCTATAAATTACGAGTTACTTATCAGTATCAGTTTAATACTAATTTTAAGAGTGGAATTAAAAGTGAAATAAAATATACTCAGCAGCAATACTCGGGAACCTAGAAATATATTTTTTAAATATTTACTAAAAATCCACATATTATGAAGGTGTTGAATGCAGTACACAAAACCATGCCGAAGGTTTCTAATGTCTTCAATAAGCAACAGTTTAAGATTATTAATAGGCTTATACTATGATACAAGCAATTTAGAATCGATAAAGCTAAGGTAACTTGAGTTGTGTTTTATAGTAATCGGAGATATTATTCCCTATAAGTGTTTTAGTTCAATGAGAGTTTAAATTATAACTCACTATAATCTTTGACACCACAAAGACTATGTTCATAGCAGAATTTATGAGGAAATAAAATTAATTGTAGAAAATATTATCTACATATAACAGAAGTTACGTCATAAATAAAAAACACACACAAACATATACAAACAAAAATAAACAAATTTTTCTAACAGGTTTTGCTACGAAGCTTTCTTGTGTAATAGATCATTTTAACTCACTTGGTCTGCGATTCCTTTGTTCTGACACTACCACATAATCTGCAACCCTTACCTGTAACACAAAAGAATAAAAATAATTAATCCTTTTTCAAAATATTGTTTGTGTGGGAATGCATCAATTTCACAATAAAATTAATCTTGAAAATGTTCATAAATGTAGAATGTCAATATCTTTTAAAATGGCTGTAATAAATATGGGGTGTTACTTTCAGAAAGATTTAAATGTTATGTAATAAATTAGTAACTAAATGTACAAATTCAGTTACTTTTCCGCTTTATTATATTGCACTTAACGCAAATCAGGTTAAGATATTGTAATCAACCATTAGCATTTCCTTTAGAAATTTCCGTAATTGTTTCACTACGATGTCTATTTATAGCATTTCTTAATAAAACATAATTTACTTTGCTTCCTCAAGCTAATCAGCCCGGCAATTGATGTTTTTTGCTTGATAACTTTTTCCGCTCGACCTCGAAATCAATTAGCCAACAAGCTTCACGGTGAACTCGCAAAACACCACCATTTATTCTCGGAAACCCTGAGTTTACCATACGATAAGTTTAAAGAGTCAAATGTACAAGGGCATTACTGCAAACGAGGAATTACATATTTAGAATATCGTTTTGGTTTGCAAAATATTTTGTTTTTGTCACTTGTGGGGTTTTAGAAATAAACGACTCATTTTGGAACACATGGAGTAATAAAAATAGACTAACAAGGAGAGGACACGCTCTGTATATCACCGAATTAAATACGATTGTGTGAGACGAAAGTACAAGACGTACTGTTTAAAGTCATACCTGGTATAGGTCGCCAATGACCCCTCGTTTTGGAAATATTGGCTATTGTTTGTGACATACTTCCGTTAGGTGCCTAATATGGAAACATTATACTATGTAGCAGCGTAGCTCATATGGTTGGATGCTGAGTTGTCGTCCAGGCAACCCCATTTCGAATCCTAATGCCTTCTCATTTTTTAAAACTTGATATTATTATTATTATTATTATTATTATTATTATTATTATTATTATTATTATTATTATTATTATTATTATTATTATTATTATTATTATTAGAACCAAAAGGACAATTTGGCCCAAGAGTGCAACGTCAAGTAGATGAACTCACTTCTAAAGTCGGAAATATATGTGTAACACGTTCTTCATCAGGAAAGCTCACATCTCAACTCCATAAGCAATACCTGGAGAAAGTAATAAAGACATATGTGAAAGAGCAGCCATTTCTTGTAATTCTGGACTCATGGGAAGGGCAGGAAAATCCTTCTTTGTGTGATGAAATATTTACAAATGAAGAAAATGAAGTAACGTGCAACCTTAAAGTGATTTCACCCAAATGTACTGGATTATGCCAGTCCTGCGATGTTTATCTTTTTAGACAGGTGAAGATTTTTATCAAATATTTGTAAAATAGCTCTTTCCTTTTACAAACTGGACGATAAATTGCTTCAAGGGAGGATGCCCTCAAAATTCACTCCTTAATTCACTTTCTGTTGTCAGCTCCTATATTCAAAGCCATGTTGAAATATGCGTGGTATGCATCAATATTAATAAACGAACGAGAAGTGTTTGTGAATGTGAAAGATGTCTGTTTCGCAGCAGAAGTGTGGAAAAATGTGTGTGACTGTGGACAACCTTCTTTCATTTGCTGTGCATGGTGCAGGAAATATGTATGTTTTGTGTGTTTTTATGACATTTATCATAATGAAACATGTACAAAATGAAGTGGAATAGAAACAGAACAGACACCAGTGACCTGCCTACGTGAGCAATATTTCCTTGTTTATCCTTTACAATAAAATATTAGTTAATTAGTAAATTGTTTAAAACATGACGAAGCGTTCAATACATTGAGAAATATGATATATGTAAATAGATTACTGTGATCGCACTATTAATCATTATTAAAAGGATAAAAAAATATAGGACCAGTTAAGATTCGAACTCAGGTTCCCTGAATAACAACTCAGCACCCAACCATATGAGCTACGCTTTTACACAGTCCAAGGCTTCCCTATTACGCAACTAACGGAAGTATATCACAAACAATAGCCAATATTTTCAAATCGAGGGATCATTGGCCACCCATACCAGGTATGACTTTAAACAGTACGTCTTGTACTTTCATCTTACACAATTTTGTTTCATTCGGTGACATACAGAGCGTGTCCTCTCCTCGTAAATTAAGCAACTTATGATATGGAGAAGTGCACTGTCCAATCATTTACGACACTTAAGGCTCTAAGAAAACGTCACGAACATAAAGATGCACGTAACTTTTTATTATTATGACGCTAGTTGTCCCCTTTTAGCATTGAGGTAGGAAATTCTCATTTCGCTGGCCAAGATATCATCGGAGAGGGCAAAAGGCAGTGACACACTGACAGATGGACGCCACGACAAGATCAGAGCGTCCCGACGATTAATCTATCAGTGGACGGGACCGGCCTGCCAGCCTTCCTTCCGTCCTTCCTTCTTTCCTTTCCCGGGGCGAAGAATTCCTTTCCATCTGTCTTGTCACGCCCGTCAGCTGGTACCAGCAAGCTATACGACGCACCAAACATTTTAAAATTCTGTGACTTCCTACTACGGAAAAACATATGAAGAATAGCTGAGGGAGCCACTTGAATTCTGGAGCTCGGCTGGCCGCATTCCTCTCAGAGACTACAGGGAAAATGTTTCAATATTTACTTAAAGTGTGGGGTTGAAAGCAAACAACAATTAATTTCTATATACACCGGTGGCCATAATTCTGGAAACTTTTTGATTTTGTACTGAATTATTATAACATCTGCATTGAGTCACACATTTCTACAATTACTCGTGACTGATGTGTTAATTATGGGGTTATAATAAAGATATTATATTAAATCCTGAATATTTTAACAATAAATGATCATTATTACTATGTGGGAAATTATATTCTTTTCGTTTGAGATCTAAATATTAATTTCAGATTTCATTATAATTTCCCATTATTTACTGTAATAAAAACTAGTCCAATGTTGATTTTTAAGATTATTGTTGATCGGTAGAAGCATTGTTGAGCACTGTTAGCATAAAGTGTGGACTTTATTAGTGTGTTTCTATCATTTGTCTGACTTAACATTTCGTTAGGTGAACACCTGATTGCTTTACAACAAACTCCATTGATCATTTTATCACAATGGCTCCACGAAAGGGCTGAACACCTTCTAGGGCAGTCACACTTCGAGAAGAAGGCTACACATTCAAGGAAATTGCAAGAAAACATGGTAATGGTGCTACAGTGTCTGGCGTCCAGAAGGTAAGGCAGAAGTACAAATCCACAAAATCTTGTAAAACAACACTTACGACTGGTAGAAAACCTAAAGTAAGTCCAAGAGATGTGAGGCAGATTTGTCGATTAGTATTGAAGGATCGAAGGAAATCTTCTAAAGAGATACAGGAAGTTCTACACAGCAATTGACTTAGTATTTCTGCACTTAGTAATTGTTATTTATTTTTAAAATATTCAGGATTTAATATAATACTTTTATTATAACCCCATAATTAACGAATCAGTCACGAGTAACATTTTCAATTGTAGAAATCTGTAAATCAATGCAGATGTTAAAATAATTCAGTACGAAAACAAAAAGTTTCCAGAATTATGGCCACCAGTGTATTACACAAATATTGGTCTACAATTTACAGTACATTAACAATTTAACCAACCATTATGAACATTTTCACTTCAATAGCATATACTGAGCGATTCACGAGGATTTACTGTCCCTTACGGAGCTTATTTCCGAAGACATTGGAAGCAAAAAATGTCATATAAATATTTGTCCTAATCTCAATATTTTCAGAATTATACTAATTTGAAGTTGTTTGTAAAATACCATTATTCTTCAGTTTCAAGCGTAAAAGAATATTACAGATAAAGAATGAACTATTCAGGAGTATCATTTCTTTAACTAGCTAATATTCTGAAGCTAAAAATGTGTTACAAATTCCATAGTTGCTTCGTACAGAATTTTTTTTTCGATTTTTAACTACAAAATTACATTTTCTTACGCACTTACCACAACAATTGTTACAAATCACGCCACTCTTTTAAATTCCTTAAGACTTTACATTAGGATGCATAATTAAACTGTAAAGAATCAAGTTCCTAAAGTCGTATGATTTGTAACAATTTTTGTGATAAGTGCGTAAGAATTATGTAATTTTTAGTTAAAAATCGACAAATAAAATCTGTACAAAGGAATTAACAACACATATTTAGCTTCAGACCACTAGCTAATTAAAGGAATGACACTTCTCAATAGTTCATTCTCTACTTGTAATATGTTTTAACAGTAAAACTAAAGAAAAATATATTTTACTAACAACTTCAAATTTATCTATCTGTCTGTCTATCTAACTACCTAATATCAAAATTCTGTTACAGACAGTTTGTAGAACATGCTTTTGCAAATTCATTGCTAAAAACTGTTTGAATCTATCTTTAAAAACGGTTTAGATATATCGGTTTTAGTACAATCCTGCATTGGGTATATTTTTTTTCAAATTTTGGTCCACATATAATTTTTTTTTTTTTTTCAAAATATTTTTATTTGGTTGAGTTGCCACAGCTATGAGCTCTCTACATAGGCTACAAAAAAAAATTAATATTTTACACCAAATAGGAAAAAAGTTTAAAAAAATACCATCCTCTCCCCTAAAGTAATAGCAAGATTAATTGAAATGACATCATGTGATGTTTACTCATTGATTATTAAGCAGAAGTTATATTAATCACGAAGACTGTTATGTTTAATATTTATAGTGCAGTATAAATATTTTGATACTTATGAAATGCAATAAACTCGTATTTCACACAAATTAGGGCACAAAACTTAAGCACGTCATACTCACGAAACTCCTGAATTTCCTTTTCGCTTGCCTCGTACAATGAAATGATTTTATTTATTTTGCTTAAGTTTGCGCAATATGGTAATAAAACTGATGAAATGGGCCGTAAGAGGAGCGTTATATCGGCTGGCAGAGGGGGACATGGTCGGAATAATGTTAATATAAGCCTGTACTTGAGCGCTACCTTACAGAGCCCACGTTCAAACAGTAAATTATTCGAAACGTTTTCAGCGCCGAGGAATGAAAGAAGAGAAGCAAAGGAAAGCGGTGGAAAATAAGCAGTAGGTGAAAGTTTAGAGGAGTCTCTAATACTAAAATTTGTAGTACTGAGTTCTGTCACATATCTTCACCATTTCACTTATTAGAATTTCGTCTCTTCCCTTCCTTTTCTCTCTTCTAAGTTTCCCATAAAAATGAGATAAGCATCTGAGTTAGAATGCCCTCGAGACGCCGCGTACTCAAACGCCCAAACCAAGGACTCGCGTTCATAGAGCGTTTTCTTATATAGGGTTATGCGATCATAATCTTCTTCTCTGGGAATGTTCCTTGCAGGAGAGAGAAGTGGTCAGTTACGTACCGGACCTCCACCAGGTCCCAGTAGCATACAAATTCATGTATTAATTTTTAGCGCCTCTAGAGAGAAAAACCAAGAGAACCAGAAAGGGTAGTTGACCCACAGTTATGCCTCAAATCAAATTGAACCAAGCTATGTGCATATCTATGTGTACGAGTATCCTATTCATTTATTTCATTTATTATTTATTTATTTATTTATTTATTTATTTATTTACTAGCCGTACCCGTGCGCTCCGCTGCACCCGTTAGAAATAAATATAAAGTAATTACATAATTAAAAACGGACGTTTGATCCAGGGAACATTCGTGTTTAATAGAAGGATAAATCGTTTAATGTTACTTAATTTAAATTGCATCCAAATAATTAAAATGCGATCATTTTGGACCAGAGACACTCATTTGGCGCAATGACAATTCCTTTAACCAGTTTCTTAATTTTTAATTATATTATATCATATCAGACGTTACTGTAATAACATTATAGCCTTATGTCCATCTAGAGAAACTACACTTTCCAATGGTGAAATAATAATTAATTATACAAATCGGTTAATTTAGCTTACGATATTACTTCATACAAACACAGAAACATTCTCTGTAGGCTATCTTTCATAGCTTTCGATTGTTGCTGTCCAAGGCCCCTTATAGACGAAGTCATTTGTTTTGTAATTCATTACACGGCCTTAGATGGCAGTTATTTTAATTTTAAAACTCATTTATCTCATTAAATATCAGTCCTATTAAAATTTTTCAAGGAAAACAACTTATCGCAAATTACTTTTAAAGAAAAGTTTGTTATGCACCATTTTTCACAAAAATCAATAATAAGCGAGATATTTCGATTTATTTAATTCAGTCCCCCTTATAACCCCCCTTTTAAATAATGTATTTTGAATGCCATATAGCCTAAAATCTAAGTTACAACGAACTTAATTTATATTCCAATTTTCATCGAAATCTGTTCAGCCATTATCGCGTGAAAAGGTAACAAACATACAGCAGACAGACAGACAGACATACATACAAATAAAAATTTCAAAAAAGCGATTTTCGGTTTCAGGGTGGTGAATTATATATGTTAGGACCAATTATTTTTGGAAAATCGAAAATTACCGGAAAAATTTCGGCTACAGATTTATTATTAATATAGATTTATTTATTTAACCTGGTAGAGATAAGGCCATTAGGCCTTCTCTTCCCCTCTGCCAGGGGATTACAACTACAATATTGAGAATACAATTACAATTATAATTACAATTAATATTAAATATACAGATACAATCAAAATCAAAGTACTAAAAGATTAACTGATTAATAAAAGCTAGACAGTTTATTGTAAAAGTTAAGAAGAGAGAAGTATTTCTTTTATTGATTAAGTACAAATTAAACCTACTCTACGCAGTAAGAAAATGCTTAATAAGCTTCTTTTTGAACGCTACTAAATTCCGACAGTCTCTGATGTCACTGGGTAGGGTATTCCACAAGCGCGAGAGAGAGATTATGTATGATGATGAATACGATGATGTCTTATGTGTTGGTATGGCTAGTATGCGGCTATTTTGCGTGCGTGTGAAGAGATTATGATATGATGACAGGTAACTGAAACGGGAGGCAAGGTAGGTAGGTGTAGAAGTGTGAAAGACTTGGAAAAGGAGAACAAGAGAATGAAAATTTTTACCTTCGTTAAGCCGTAGCCAGTTTAGAGCTTGGAAGGATGGGGTAGTGTGGTCAGCGCGACGGACATCGCAGACGAAGCGAACACAAGAATTATGAACACGTTGTAATTTTTGCGACTGGTTGACATTGAGGTCAGTCAGTAGAAAATCACAATAATCGAAGTGGGGCATTACTAGTTTTCCACTAGTATTTTCTTGAGTGATAGCGGAAGGAATTTTCGAATGCTGTTTAAGGAATGTAGTATGGAAAGCACTTTTTTGGTAATATGGGTTACTTGGTTATTCCAGTTTAAATGCGTATCAAAGTAAACTCCAAGGTTTTTAACACAGGAAGCAAAAGGGATTATTATGTCGTTTAACTTGACTGGAAGAGCAGGAGTAACATTGCATAATAGTAGACGTAGATGTCTCACTAGGATTGTTTGATATATGTCTTGAAGGAAAATATATAGGCGAATAGTAACTTCTGCACCGAATTGGAACTGGTAGGGTAGACGGGGGTAATTGTAAACAGGGAGTAATTGTAAATTAATGCTGTGAGAAATACAAAACTGTAAATATAAAAATTTTAATTCGGGGGAATATTTAAATTACCATGTTGGCTAACCCACAAAGTAGTTTGGGGCCAAATAGGAGCAACTTCTTAGTTGTGAACGAATGTTTTGTAAGAGTCTACAAAAAAGCCGATAAAGAATTTTGCTCCACCTTCATTTTTGGCATTGTAAGTAAACGTACAGCGCTATGTTTTAAGAATATGTTGTTTTTATGAGTAATGTATAGCAGTTAACATTTATTACAATGATTTTGAGATCTCCCATAACCTCAATTCATTCAATTATGACGCGTTCACATTTGCCCCGTAGTTTCAATTGGTTGGGGGTAATTGTAAACGTGTTTTACTATGGTTACATTTCGTACTTCTCAGTAATCAAAGAGACCCCCACCAAACTACACTGTAGAGTATTTAGAGAGTGTTGTCACAGATGTGAAAAATAGTAACTACAGTTATAGTGAAGCTCAGGAAATGTACTGACTTCCTATGTCGTCATATATCATAGGTTAAAGGGGCGAATGTACCAGTGACGAATATTGGAGTTGGAAGTAGTACAGCTCTTCCTTCTGAAACAGAAAAAAATGTTCTGATAGCCCGTGAGAAAATTGGTGTTTACAATTATCCCCTCTCAAAGGGGTAAATGTAAACAGTGGGGTAAATGTAAACTAGCAATTAGAAGATGAAATATAATTACCCTGCCCTACCATAATAGATCACGAGGAGAAATTTTGAAAAATAGGCTATAAATAAGTTTTTTCTCTAACAATAAACGATTTAGAGGAAATCGTTATGTTTTTATGAAGCATTTGGCAACATCACGGCTGCTGCAATAACTCTAAGCAAGCCCGGCCTGCACTCCTTACCTTCCCCTCCCTCTGCTGTACTAATACCCACGTGCATTAACGTCGGTTAGTACAGCGTATACTTAAATATACAGCACAGACACTTCGCGTCGGTACCTTTGATGTAGCACAGGGATGAGACGATATTAGCTCCCAATCACGATAGAAGAGCTCGACCTTGATCACGAGCGTATAGCGCATCCTCTACATAGCGTCCCAACGTAGACATCAGGGATGTACAGTACATCGAATAAAGGCAGTAATTATTACAATAACTTTCGTTACTAATTTTCTAGCTGTATAATAGGGTTAATTATTCAAATATATAATATACTTGTACATATATAAAGAAATCGCAAAGGAAATGGGTTTTACGAACAAAAACAGAAATAGGAAAAGTTAATTGTTTATAAACCATTTTCTTGTTAAAAGCAATTATTTATTATGTAAATACTTCACTTCATTGGTTAGGAGAAACTAATAGGGTCTACCTGCTCGAAGTGTGTGATCTCTAATTACTTTTGAGCATTTGTTTAAAAATAATAATGACAATATTGATTGAAGTAGAGTATATTGATTGATTGATTGATTGATTGTGAAAATGTAGTCCTTACTCTCCAGTCGTGATTATGTAATGATGTTTCTTAAAGTGATTTATGAGTTGCACATAACACGAAAAACAAATTAATTCAATTATGCTATTGAAGAGCCATCGTAATTTTTGGGGTCAATCATTTAAGGGGATACGTATGATATTTAAAACTTCAACAAGTTTCAGCCAAAATTTGTGAAATTTGAACTATATAACATATCTACAATACTATAATTTGTACACAATTTGGTGTCATTATGTCTAATAGTTTTGAAATTATATATATTTTTTAAATTTATTTTATATTGACATCACTAAAAAGGCTCCTTGCGTCAAAGTTTTCAAAATTTTTAATTGACATTTGCTCAAAATCTTGAAAATAGTTACGAGAATAAATATTAATTCGATTTTTGAGCTCAGTCTAAATAGACACAATAAATTTTTAAAGTGTATGAAGTTACCATTACAGCATATTTAATCTAAGTGCTATATGAATATTCCCCGAAGAAACTTAATATTAATATTTCATACAAATGCTGAATTAATTTTATTTATGAACATTTAATTAACCTCTTTGAGAAATTTCAGACCAATATAACAATAACTGTTGTGCAAGGAGCTTTTTATTCTGTAAACTGCTTAAAATTCTCTCAGTTTAAGTTCCACCTCTTGGCTTCCCTCTAGTTGCCTACCCTCATGCTGTGCGTCAGCACGTAGAGCTGAAAAGCCGGGTTCAAATCTCGGTAGCGGAGAGAATTTTTTTCTGTTCCACTCTTCCAACATCAAAACTTGGAGAGTTTCTCTTTATTCTAGTGTAAAATAATTTGTTATTCGTCGTGTAGTTTTGTAGTTATGTATTTTAAAATGTTTCACGGGTTTATGAATAGCCCTGTATATAAAAATCACAATAACACTTAATAGTGAGCATTAACTTTCTATCACTCTATAGTAAGGAATGTTTCAAATTGCTGTTATTTTCAATAATACGCTTCAGCTGGAACACTTTTTTTACGGAATATCAAGTTTATGATTACATGTAAAGAATTCGATACATGATTAAAAATGACTCTGTTATAACGAAATTACAGTTACGTTATAAAACCTTGAACAGGGTCATTATTTTATTTTTACTAACACTTTTAATATTAACCTGGCTATACCTTAGGATTAATGGTACGGAGCCGGAAACACCGTTTGCTACCCCCTTCCACGACTGGAGTTCGAAGATACTGGCGTAAAATACAAACAAATCACTTTACTAGGTATAGGAGGGAAGAAAAGTACAGTAGTTCATCCATTTACGTAAACTAGGAGATATCGTAATTTTGAGTTCGATAATTTTCATTAGGGTTTTGTTTAATCAAAATACAATACTGTATTAACAATTAGTGTTTTTATTCACGAACTGAGTTATCCATTCGGACGTATTCATTATGCAGTTTATATTATACTGCCTACAGCACATTAGCGTACAATACATAGAGAATGAAGTTAAATTGAAAAATAATCATAATATGGATATTTAAACACATTTTTGAAAATAGTGGCCGTTCATTTAGATACAGGCTTCAGCTCTAATGTGCATATTATCGCACAATAGACTATTGCATCTAATTCCAATTACCAGTTTCTTCCTTCGTACTAGCAACTCTTGTTGAAATAATTCTATACAGGTCACTCCTCCCATATTAGCCAGCGAAGTCAGGACAGCAATAGAAGAACTGAAGAATGGAAAAACTCCCGGCGAAGACGGTATACACAATAAATTCTTGAAGCAAGCCGCAGATCGTCTGATACGGCGATCACCACTATCTACAACAAAATTTTGGACACGGAGGTAATACCGGACCAGTGAAAATCAAGCACGATAATCCTCCTCCACAAGAAAGGCACAAAAGTTGATCTAATAACTATAGGCCAATAAATCTCATGTCTAACTTATACAAGTTGTTTTCGAAAATAATTACTAGAAGGTTAACGAAAACCCTGGATGAAAATCAACCTATCGAACAAGCGGGGTTCCGCTCAGGGTACAGCACGGCAGACCATCTTCAAACCGTAAGCCAGATCATGGAAAAGGCTGAAGGATTTCATTTAACAGTATACCTGGCCTTTGTAGACTATAGCAAAGCTTTCGACTCTGTTGAACACTCGAGTGTAATGCAAGCACTACATACGCAGGGAGTCGACAACAAATACATCACGATACTAAATAAACTGTATAATCAAAGCTGTGCCAAAGTGAAAACCGAGATCGAAGGACGACCATTCAGGCTCAAAAGAAGGGTGAAGCAAGCAGATCCAATTTCCCCAAAATTATTAACAAGTGTATTGGAAAACATCTTTCGCAAACTGAACTGGAACAGAAATTGTGGAATAAACATTAACGGCAGCAGAATAAATAATCTAAGGTTTGCTGATGACGTCGTATTGTTCGCCAAATCACCCAGAGAACTGCAGTCAATGCTCCAAGATTTATGCGACACCAGCAGATCAGCAGGCCTCCTGATGAACATGACCAAGACACACGTAATGGGTCGGAGTCACCCATAATAATTGTAGTTACAATACGTGCCCGAATACGTATACCTAGGACAGCTAGTCTCCTTCCACCAGAAGACAGAGTAGGAAATAAAAAGAAGGATTTCTCTCGAGTGGAAGGCATTCTGGACTCTCAAGTTCATCGTACTGGAGGGAACACTCAGCAAGAAACTCAGAGTAGAAATATTGGAGACCTGCGTAACTCCTGTACTGTTATATGGGTGCCAGACATGGTCTCTTACTGCCAAACGTCGTAACAGTCTCCAAATATGCCAAGAAAGATGCTGAGAAGGATACTAGGCTTATCACTGAGGGACAGAGTTCCAAACGAAGTGCTACAAAAGATGACAGCAATTAAAGATCCAGCACTGCAAGCCACCAACACCAAATGGAAGTGGGGAGGCCATGTTGCACGACTTAGAGACGGAAGATGTACGCAGCCATTCACACTATGGGATCCCCGCATTGGGAAGAGATCACGCGGAAAACCAAGAAGAAGATAGGCCGACCTCTTCAGTGAACGTGTAGGAAGCCATTGGTCAAGCAGAGCTAAACATAGGGAAGACTGGAAAAACCTAAGAAGACAAGTGAACAGCGACTAAAAACAGTGCGACAGTACAAGCGAACAATATCAAACAGTCCAAGGTTGTAAACATCTCTTACGCGGAGTAGCTCACCGCGTGAGACAAATAGAGCTCTCCCTCTATAGGAGGAGGCCTTTGCCCTTAACGGGATACTTTTAGGCTAATCCTTTCTATTATATAAAAGAGTACCTTACGTACTGTAAATTCAATATTCACCTCTGTCCGACCCGCACAGATAACATTACTCAGGCATGCTATCTACTGTCCGCCCAAGTGGTAATGTCGCAGGATCGTAGAAAAGGGAAAAATCACGTGACACTTAATTACTTTTATTTAAGTTATTTTAAACTGTTGCGGGTGAGGGAAATCGGGATGCAACGTAGGCAAACGGACCACAGTACCTTTGCGAAAATTTGATTCAATATTGAAAGCCCTTTCGTCACTGGAAAACGCGAACATATTTCTGGAACGTACTATACTCACTAACTCAATACTGTTAGTGTTTACTAACGACCTTAAGGCGACTTTGACTGTATACGCTTCTTTATTATTTATTATGTTATTAACGTTTAAAACACAACTGCAATATTAGGCTAAGAAATAGGTGTTAGTACTTTTGTTTTACAGACAATATAGAAAACAACAAACAGAAAGAAGCCATATACTACTAGGTTAAAAAAGTTCCCGGAATTTTACTACCATTTTTCGTATTAATATATAACAAGGGATATTATACATTTGTTTTGTTGGTAACATTCATGATGTCATTTCCTTAAAGTTTGTTGATAATGGCAATTATTGGTTTTGAGTTGTAGGCAATTGTTTATCATAGTGTTTTGTTTGTTCGTCGCATTTTGTAATTATGTCCACAGAGCAAAGTACAAACATCAAGTTCTGTGTTTTGCTGGGGACATGATCAGTATGGCTGATGAAGATGGTGATTTCTTAAACAAAATGAAACTGGTGCTACTTGTACGACCCAGTCCCTAAACGACAGTCATCTGAGTGGAAATCGAAAACATCTCCTCGGAAGCAAAAATTTCCTAGGGACACTTCCAAAGGCAAAGTTATTTTAAATATTATGTTTTATTTAACGACGCTCGCAACTGCAGAGGTTATATCAGCATCGCCGGATGTGCCAGAATTTTGTCCCGCAGGAGTTCTTTCACATGCCAGTAAATCTACTGACATGAGCCTGTTGCATTTAAGCACACTTAAAGCAAAGTTATGTTGGAAGTTTTCTTCGACTCTCAGGGTCTCATGCACCATGAGTTCATTCCAGAAGGTCGTACTGTAACGAAAGAATTGTACGTAGAAACCCTCCGTCGCCTCTGGGACGCAGTGAGAAGGAAACGTCCAGAAAAGTGGGTAGAAAACAACTGGTTCCTTATGCATGACAATGCACCTGCTCATCGCGCAATTATTGTAAAGAATTTTCTTGCCAGGCACAACATAACTGCTTTGGATCACCCACCATACTCTCCTGATCTCTCATCACCTGATTACTTTCTGTTTTCCCGTCTGAAAAGTCATCTGAAAGGACGGAGATTCAATGCTGAAGAGGTTATCGCAAACGCGACGAGAGCACTAAGACGGGTTTCACAAAATGGCTTCCAGGCCTGCTTCCAGGAACTCTACACGCGTTGGCAAAAGTGTGTTGTTGCGGAAGGCAACTATTTTGAAGGGAATGCTGTAGAATAGTGTTTAAGGTACGTTGTTTCTATGATGCTAGCAAATTCCGGGAACTTTTTGAACCTAGTATGTAAAAATAACGACATAAAATTTCACGTTCCGTTTGAAGTTTGTGCACCACTGTTTTCTTAATCCAACAGGCTGCTTATTCCTCCTAGGAGAACAGTTGGAAGTTTGATAGTGGAGGGGGTGGGAGTGAAGTACATTCAAAAACTCAGGTATAATAAAAATTGAAGTAAAAATAAAATGATGTCCCTGTACTTAAACTGGTGGCCATAATTCTGGAAACTTTTTGTTTTCGTACTGACTTATTTTAACATCTGCATTGATTTACAGATTTCTACAATTGAAAATGTTACTCGTGACTGATTTGTTAATTATGGGGTTATAATAAAAGTATTATATTAAATCCTGAATATTTTAACAATAAATAACCATTACTAAGTGCAGAAATACTAAGTCAATTGCTGTGTAGAACTTCCTGTATCTCTTTAGAAGATTTCCTTCGACAAATCTGCCTCACATCTCTTGGACTTACTTTAGGTTTTCTACCAGTCCTAAGTGTTGTTTTACAAGATTTTGTGGATTTGTACTTCTGCCTTACCTTCTGGACGCCAGACACTGTAGCACCATTACCATGTTTTCTTGCAATTTCCTTGAATGTGTAGCCTTCTTCTTGAAGTGTGACTGCCCTAGAAGGTGTCCTGTCCTTTCGTGGAGCCATTGTGATAAAATGATCAATGAAGTTTGTTGTAAAGCAATCAGGTGTTCACCTAACGAAATGTTAAGTCAGACAAATGATAGAAACACACTAATAATGTCTACATTTTATGCTAACAGTGCTCAACAATGCTTCTACCGATCAACAATAATCTTAAAATCAACAAAGGGCTAGTTTTTATTACAGTAAATAATGGGAAATTATAATGAAATCTGAAATTAATATTTAGATCTCAAACGACAAGAATATAATTTCCCACATAGTAATGATCATTTATTGTTAAAATATTCAGGATTTAATATAATATCTTTATTATAACCCTATAATTAACGAATCAGTCACGAGTAATTGTAGAAATCTGTGAATCAATGCAGATGTTATAATAATTCAGTACAAAATCAAAAAGTTTCCAGAATTATGGCCACCGGTGTAATTTCTGTATCAGGTTTGAAACGAAAAACCCATGTTCGATAAATTTAAAATAGCGAAATAGGGATGTATGTTCTGTGTATTCCAGTGCCACACATAAAGTCGAATTCTATCTTTTCCGGTCTCCAGACTTTTCAGTTCCTCTTTCTCTCTGGTGAATTTCCCATTCCTCAGAATTTACTCTGGTCTCCATTACACAGCCCATATCTCAGAAGTAATACAAAAATATCACGCTGTGCTTATTTCCAAACAACCAAGTAGCAACCTGAGGGGTGGGGAATGAAACACTTTATTATAATTCACAACATATACAAGCGACGATCTATAGAAAAGAAATATAGGCGACCTCAAGTTCTCAGAACGTGACCAATCAGAATTAAGGCACCATGAAGTCTCTGAGGCAGAAAGAGCGTGCATGGAGTCCTTGTTACAATAATCCAGTATTTTATACGCCTCCATATTGGATTTTTAAAATCGTGTCATGTATTTATGTACAAGATGCATGTGACAAACATGAATTCGTGGTAGAAAAGCTATTAAATGAATTACTTTTCAGGAACTTACGAGAGAAACTAGTTTTATTACAAAGTTACGATTGCTTTCTTTTCCACAAACTTGAATCATTACACTTGATACTGCATACTTCTATAAACTATTGGGTTTGTTTTATGAGATCACCGTAAGTAATTTCTTGAAAAGCGCATTAAAACCAAAGCGAGTACCTAAGTTTAATACTGTTCACAATGAAACACTGGTAGTAACACACTTACAGGGCTGAATAAGGCAAAGGAAAACAATGTGGATAGAAATCGTGATAAAAATGAGCATCTATTTCCAGCACAAACACAGTCACTATATACAGAGTGATTTATATAGAACTGACACATTTCTTTCATTAATTGTTTCAAAACGAATTGTGCTAGCGGCAACTTATTATACCTAAAATGTAGAGGAATTTTGGGAGATTATTTACCTCTATAGCAAATGTTGAAAATGTCCTCCAATCTGCATAAGGCACAACTCAACATGTCGTTCCATGTTACTGGCCACTCGTTGGAGGACTCTGTTGTCAATAGCTTGGATCTCCTGTGTGATGTTGTGCTTCAGATCGTCCAATGTCTGGGGACGTGTGGCGTAAACCCTGCCTTTTAAGTAACCCCATAGAAAGAAGTCCGGCGTTGTCAAATCCGGAGATCTCGGTGGCCACAGGTTCCTGGCAATTATTCGGTCGTCACATAAACGAGTAAATGGAACCATGCTTCATCTGTGAACCATGTGATGGACAATATGGCAGGATTTTGCACAATGAACGTCTGAAACCAACGACAATAATTCAATCTTTCATCCTTATCTGGTTCCTGTAGCTGATGAACAACCGTAACCCTATATGGCTTTAGGCTCTCTGACACATTGAGTAGGTGTACCCTGTCTCCTGCGACAAACGTCTTAATGATTTTTTGTGTGACTGCTCCAGTCGTGCTCTTATGTCAACAACAACCGTGGGAAGCCTAGATGAACGATGCTTGCCCTTTTCACTCACCAGAGATCCAGTTGTTTCCAATTTGTTTACAAGTCCCAGTATTGTGTTTCTTTTGAGAGGCTTGCGAACACTAAATTCTCTCTGGTATGCCCTTTGAGTAGCTGTAATTGAATTCGTAATCCAGAATTGCTTCACAAGGAAGAGTCGTTGATTTAATGTGTACTGAATTTTCACGTTGACACAAAATGCCGAAAACAGCTGCCAACAATAGGAATAAAACATAAACATCTGCGCATCTAGTGCTGCCAACCATAGGAATAAAACATAAATATCTGCGCATCTAGTGACAAGGAATCGAAACTCCAGAACATTCTGCTTAATTTGGTGCTAAAATTGGGTCATTTAATGAATTTACAACGGAATAATTAAAGAAAGAGGTGTGTCAGTTCTCTATAAGTCACTCTGTATTTTAAATAAATATAACAAATGGACGCATAATTTTGTAGCGCTTTGTTTCCTTGGCAATAGGCCCATTATAAGGAATTAGTTTGGGATATATCATTTGTCATTTGTTATTTTAATGCCATATTACTGTGATAGTATATTCGTCTTCACATTTTCTTCTTTTTTTTCCATTTTAAGAGAATTTGAGCCACAAGTAGAAAAAAATACTAATAGGCCTCTCTACAAATTTATTAGAAAAGCAAAGATGTCGTCAGCTAAACCGTCTTTGCCGTTTGAGACGAGATCATCATCGGGGAAAACACGGCCATTTTGACATGAATGATCCTCCACGTTCAGAAAGACATTCCACCTACTGTATAAACATTATGCCACTGACACACAATCTGTGACACAGTACACGAGGGTAAGCCACCGAAGTGAAAACTAAGAGGTATAACTTAAACTGAGAGGATTCGATCCGGCATCGGAACTGGAACCCGGTATGGTTTAGTGGATAAAACGTCAGCACATAGAGCTGAAAGCCCGGGTTCGAGTCCCAGTGCCGCAGAGAATTTTTCTCATCAAATATTAATCTAAATGCTATAAATATACAGCCGCGTCCGTAGTATCTTCATAAATTTATCAACAGTAATCTCACTAGAGGTTTTGATTTTTCTATAGAAAATTATATGAACTCTCGAGTGGGATTTAATTGACTATTACACGATTAGTAGAAGGTATATAAAGATTAAAAGAAATAAAGTAATCTAAAACAATATAGTAATATACGTTACAAGAGCGGTATGTTGACGTTTTCGTGTTCGAGGAAAAGATTCAAAAAGCGAAACGTAGTTGAGCTTTTTTAATTTCCGAGAACATGAAAACAAACATACCGCTCGTGTATCGTACATTATTTTGTGCGAAGATCGTTTATTACATACCTGAAAGACGAATTCCTAATTAGTTGCAATGAAATCTCCATGTTGGTTTCTGTTTAATGACGCCAACTTCGGAAAACCAAAATATCTTTCTTCAACATTGTTGCTATAAAATGTTTTCTGTGTTTACTATACTCCAGCAGGCCATGATATACGTCTGTCTTTTTTTTCCCCCAGTCTATAAATGCGAACTTAAAACAAACGGTAAGGTTATGTAATGATTTATTTTTCATTTTAATATTTTAACAATATTATTCATATAACATATTACAGTAATAACATCGGCATCTGGAATCTTGTTGATTTTTTTCACGGCTTCCTTAATGTTACTTGTATCAGGAATGCAATACGTTTCGTGGAGTAGTAGACTTTACTTAATTTTTGCAAATATTTAAAAACAATAATTAACATTGCAATTTAGGTGAAATTGCAGTGGTAAATTTCCAATTTATAATTGTTACTATGTTAAACGTCTCTAAAAAAATATGTTAAGAGCCTAAAGCAGTAAAATGAATGTCGCGCTTAAGCGGTAAGAAGAGGGAAGTTGTTATGTGTGTTACGTTGGGAATACTGAATGTGGTATTTCACACTTACCGTGTATTGGTTCTGTGCGGAAAACAAGCAAATACGCACGATCTCGCACAATAATAATATACGTTACAAGAGCGTTATGTTGACGTTTTCATGGTCGAGGAAAAGATTGAAAAAGGGAAACGTAATTGATATACGTCTGTCTTCCCCCCCCCCCAGTCTATAAATGCGAACTTAAACAAACAGTAAGGTTATGTAATGATTTATTTTTCATTTTATAATAATAATAATAATAATAATAATAATAATAATAATAATAATAATGATTTATTTTAGCTGGCAGAGTTAAGGCCGTAAGGCCTTCTCTTCCACTCAACCAGCAAAAAGTGTATATACATATGCATGAACTTACAAAGAATCCAACAATTTGATTGAGATGAGAGTTACATGTATACAAAAGTTATTTACAAATTAAACAACAAAATACTATGAACTATTAATTAAACACTGAAATAAACTGTGTAGCAGAATTAAACTAAAATACATAGAATGTTAATATATTTCAAATAATATTAGATAATAATAGAAAGAGATTATTACGAGACAATTAAAATACAGCACAATCAGGATGATGTCTAAAGAAAAAAGTAACAATGTAGTCAGTGATAGTTTAAATCATTATGATTGGAGTGAAATGCTAATAAGGTTATCTTTTAAGCTGTTCTTAAAGGTGTTTATTGTCTTGCAGCCCCTAATACTTTGTGACAAGGAATTCCATTGACGCGAGGTGGATATTGTAAAAGATGATGAATAACAAGATGTTCTATGAAGAGGTATACTTAGCGTGCCACAGATAAGTGATCTGGTATTTACATCGTGGTTAGAGTATAGATAAGAGAAACGAGAGAATATTTTAACAAAATTATTTATATAACATATTGCAGTAATAACATCGGCATCTGGAATCTCGTTGATTCTTTCACGGCTTCCTTAATGTTACTTGTATCAGGAATGCAATACGTTTCGTGGAGTAGTAGACTTTACTTAATTTTTGCAAATATTTAAAAAACAATAATTAGCATTTCAATTTAGGTGATATTACAGTGGTAAGTTTCCAATTTATAATTGTTACTATGTTAAACGTCTCTAAAAATAATATGTTAAAAGCCTAAAGCAGTAAAATGAAATTCGCGCTTAAGCGGTAAGAACATATTGCAGTAATAACATCGGCATCTGGAATCTCGTTGATTCTTTCACGGCTTCCTTAATGTTACTTGTATCAGGAATGCAATACGTTTCGTGGAGTAGTAGACTTTACTTAATTTTTGCAAATATTTAAAAAACAATAATTAGCATTTCAATTTAGGTGATATTACAGTGGTAAGTTTCCAATTTATAATTGTTACTATGTTAAACGTCTCTAAAAATAATATGTTAAAAGCCTAAAGCAGTAAAATGAAATTCGCGCTTAAGCGGTAAGAAGAGGGAAATTGTTGTGTGTGTTACGTTGGGAATACTGAATGTGGTATTTCACACTTACCACGTATTGGTTCTGTGCGGAAAACAAGCAAATATTCACGATCTCGCACAAAAATATTAACGGCTTACTAAAATTCTATTACACTAAAGTTAGCTTCACCGCACCGTTTCAACTGAGCCACCATTCTTAGTTGATTATCTATACGGCAAACAAATGCCGTTCGAAAAGCATGCTTTATAGTACCGTAAAGAATTTGCATTTTGAAACGTTGGCAACCAAAGAAACAAATGCCAGGAAAGTTAAGAATACCGACAAATGCTATGGAAGTTATAAAAACAAACAAATGCTAGAGAAGTAACAAAATTGAGTGATAAATAGCCATGATTGGTTGAAACACGTCCTTTCGTACCGTTTTATTGGTAAAAAGTGAAATGACGTAGTAAAAGTGTAAAATGTACTAAAAGTTATCTAGAATTACATTTTAACTAAAGTCAACACAGAATTTATCATAGAATATATCTGTGGAAATCTTTTAATCAGCATAAGACAAGAGAATGTAAAATAACAAACATATATCCTAACAATACCAAGGAAACATGAAAAAAACTCACGAAACTGAAAAGCGTAACAAAAATAAATCTGAAGAGAGGAAGAAGAAGTTACCAAGTTACATCTGTTATAGTACGAAGCAGCATAAAGTGAGACATCTACACTAATAATAAATCTGTAGCCGAAATTTTTCTGGTAATTTTCGATTTTCCAAAAATAATTGGTGTTAACATGTATAATTAACCATCCTGAAACCAAAAATCGCTTTTTGGACATTTTTGTTTGTATGTCTGTCTGTCTGTCTGGATGTTTGTTACCTTTTCACGCGATAATGGCTGAACCGATTTATATGAAAATTGGAACATAAATTAAGTTCGTTGTAACTTAGATTTTAGGCTATATGGCATTCAAAATACTGTACTTAAAAGGGGGGTTATAAGGGGGCTCGAATTAAATAAATCGAAATATCTCCCTTATTATTGATTTTTGTGACAAATTTTGCATGCCAAAAGATTTTTAAAACTGATATCCGATAAGTTTTAATCTATGCAAAAATTTGATAGGACTGATATTTAATGAGATAAATGAGTTTTAAAATTAAAATAACGCCATCTAAGGCGCTGCAATTATATAAAAACAAACGAGTTCCTCTATAAGAGGCCTTGGACAACAACAATCGAAAGCTATTAAACATAGCCTACGAGAATATTTCTGTGTTTGTATGAAGTAATATCGGAAGCTAAATTAACCGATTTTTATAATTAATTATTAATTCACCATTGGAAAGTGTAGTTTCTCTAGATGGACATAATGCTATAATGTTATTACAGTACAGGTAAGATTAAAATAGCTTCTTGTGCACAGAAAACTTGATAGGCTATTCTGTATATTGATTTACAAATGATCGCATTTTAATTATTTAAATACAATTTAAATTAAGTGATATATTAAACGATTTATCCTTCTGGCAAATACGAATGTTCCCTGGATCAAATGTCCTATTTTAATTATGTAATTACTTTATATTTATTTCTAACAAATGCAGCGGAGCGCACGGGTACAGCTAGTCAAATAAATAAAATCAATGTATAGGTCAGTAGATCAAACAGAAGGAGTAATAATGCATCCAGGGATGGAAAAAATATTAAGGAGATTATATCAGCTACTGCATATACGGCTTTGGGAAAAAGCAAATAGAATTACAGGAAAAAAGACTTAAATATTGAATAAGAGCACTGGGAATCATATTCATGGAAATAAAGAGGTTTACTGAAAGTATCTGAGAAAATATGACATGAGAATATGATAGTATATATAAGACAGTAGAGAGTCAGTTATAAATATCTGAAAGAAGAGAACATAAGCAAAGCTGGCCAAGGCAATTCTTTTTTATATACAGTAGAACCTCTATTATCCGTCGTAATGAAGGGGTTGAACTGAGCGGTTAATCGAAAACATCGGATAATCCTTATCATAAAAGATTGTCGCAATTGAGTGAATATTGCTTACATTTTCGTAATTTTCCCTGTGGTCTTGTATTTAACACGGTAGATAATGGATCAGAAGTTCACTGATTTAAGTCTATTAACAATGGCTTTTTAACGAGAAAGGAATTTCCTTGTGATATCTGTCTGTGGAAAGATAGGAATAGTGGAGGTCTCGCGTTGTAGATTTACATACTTTATACAATTTGTGTTTGATTTTATTAAATTTCACACAATTGTGGCTCCAATCTCATATTCTGTAATGATCCATAGTTTATCGTTCCCCAAACCACTCAGTTACTTGCACATTTATATACTTAGCAAGACAGAAAATAAGAGAGATTGGAGAAAGCTGGATTTGTAGTGAAAGACCTGCCCTTGGGTAGAACACTATGAATAAATGGATACGATTTCTCTGATACCCGTGGAAGATATTTTATAGAATTCTAACAATAAACCATTATGTGAAAGGGTACTCGTAATAATTCTCTTTAGCAAGAAAAACGAGCTAATATATTTAATAAATTTCTGTAGCAAAAAAAAAAAAAAAAAGCGAGAGAAAAGTCGGACAATCCGCCAATCGGTTAATTGGGTGACGATGATCGGGGTTCTACTCTATTTATATAGAGGTTAAATGCAGTTTAAGTAAATGTCAAAGCTATATATTTCTGTAGTTTACTATAAAATATTACATTCAGGGACACCGTTCATTATTAGGGCTAACATATTTAGTAAAATAAAATAAGTATATATAAATTTCAATCATAAGACACATCTGTTTTGCAAATGTTTATTTGCTATATGAATATGGAATATATTAACGTTTTCGCCTTATTGGGCATCACCAGATATAATAAAATATGTAATCTGAACCTTGATCAAATTGAGCAAATAACAAATGAGCACTGTATTATACATGATCAAGGTTCAGATTACATATTTTATTATATCTGATGATGCCCAATAAGGCGAAAACGTTAATATATTCCATATTCATATAGCAAATAAACATTTGAAAAACAGATGTGTCTTATGATTGAAATTTATATATACTTATTTTATTATATTACTAGGCATATCTGAAAATATAAAATGAATTGTAAATTACTAACATATTTAGAGTTAACTATCAACAAATTACTATACATGTAGAGATAGTACAATTCTTTACCTCACGCAGTTAATATGAGCCACAAGTTGTTAATAATGTTTTTCACCTTATCTGCTTAGGTAATATAGTTATCACCAGGAATGGATTTTAGCATATTTATATGTTTTATTCCTTAGTTGCAATTCACGTATTCAAATTATATTAATGATTTTCGAGTTATTGAAAATAAGTTCTAGATTTTATAGTGCAATAGCTGAAAGCACCCGGCGTTGCCAGAGTTGTCCTCTTTACTTCTTTTTTAAATTAAACTCGTTGTCAGACATTTGTGGAATCTTAGAAACTCAACTATAGACAATCTAAACGAATCGTCTTTAATGAGCATTCTTCGTCCATAAAGATTAATCTTTACATAGCGTCACTTACATGAAATAATCAACTTCTTAGTCAAATGCCTGAAAGAATAATACAATTTAAAACAACTGCAGATCAGGCAACGAAAGAAAACATTTTATCACGTACCTTACTTTCAAATGTTTTTAATTTGTATGTATGTATGTATGTATGTATGTATGTATGTATGTATGTATGTATGTATGTATGTATGTATGTATGTATGTAGGTATGTATGTATGTATGTATGTATGTAGGTATGTATGTATGTATGTATGTGTCTGTTTATGTATGTACAGGGACATCATTTTATTTTTACTAACATTTTTAATATTAACCTGTCTATACCTTTAAAGAACCGGAAACACCGCTTGCTCCCCCCTCCAAGACTGCAGTTCGATGATATTGGCGTAAAACACAAATCACTCTACTATGTATAGGATGGAAGAAAAGTAGTTCATCCATTTACGTAAACTAGGAAATATCGCGATTTTGAGTTTGATAATTTTCATTAGGTTTTTCTTTAATCAAAGTACAGTACTGTATTAAGAATAAGTGTTTTTACTCAAGAAGTGAGTTATCCATGCGAACGTATTCATTATGCAGTGTATATTATACTGTCTACAGCACATTAGCGTAAAATATAGAGAAAGAAGTTAAATTGAAAAATAATCATAATATGAATATTTAAACACAATTTTGAAAATGGTGCCCTTTCATTTCGATACGGGCTTCAGTTCTTTTGTGCATATTATCACATCTAATTCCAATTGCCAGTTTCGTCCTTCGTACTAGTAACTCATGTTGAAATAATTCTGTACCTACTCTACGTACTGTGAATTCAATCTTCACTTCTGCCCGACCCGAAAATATAAAATTACTCAGACATGCTATCTACTGTCCGTCCAAGTGGTTATGCCGCAGGATTGTAGAAAGGGAGGAAATCACGTGACAGTTAATTACTTAACGAGGCCCTTTTATTTAAGTTAAATTAAACAGCTGTATAATATTACGTAAACGTCCAATTCCTAAGAGAAATTAATGTTTTCAGAAAAGAGCTAAGACAGCCCAGCTATTACTGAGGGGCGAGCAGAAGCAGGTGGGGGAAATCGGAATGCGACGTAGGCAAACGGACAGTACCTGTGCGAAAATATGATTCAATATTGAAAGCTCTTTCGTCACTGGAAAACGCGAACATATTTCTGGAACGTACTATACTCAGTAACTCAGTACTGCTTACTATCTGCGGTCTTGGTTCTGTGTGGAGTTGGAACTTTCTTAGTAGAAGGGGTGGGAGTGAAGTACATTCAAAAACTCAGGTACAATAAAAATTGAAGTAAAAATAAAATGATGTCCCTATATATATCCGTTATTTATTTATTCTAGCGTAGTTAAGGCCATCACGTCTTCTTTTCCACATCACCAGAAATACAAATAAAGTAATTAAAAAATCAAACTATAAATAAAGTAAAACCAAACATATATATATATATATATATATATATATATATATATATATATATATATATTAAAAATAATGGAGATAATTATTACAGTTGTCTGAACACTATTTATTGATAAAATAAATAAAATAATAAAACTGGTTAGAAACCATACATGCTTCGGGGGCTATGCTCCCATATTTTCAGTGGTTGTACCACGACCACGGTGTCGGTGTTCTACCGCCTGTCGTATCTTAAAGAGGACTGACTCTTGTTTAACAATTCTATATGAAGACGCATATCGTGGTACTGGTTGACCAGGTTTTCTTCTTCACTAGTAACCATGTGTTTAACAATTCTATCTGAAGGCGCATATCGTGGTACTGGTTGACCAGGTGTTCTTCTTCACTAGCCCCCGAAACATGTATGGTTTCTAACCAGTTTTATTATTTTATTTATTTTATCAATAAATAGTGTTCAGACAACTGTAATAATTATCTCCATTATTTTTAATCTTCACTTATGAACACTGTTGTATTTTGACCTTTTAAGTATTTTATATATGTATATATATACATATATATATACATATATATATACATTTATTTATTTATATATATATATGCTGCAGTCACCCAAATTCCAAATGAAACAGCACTGTCTTGAAGTTCAACAAAACAAAAGACACTCCACGGTCCCTATACGCCCACTTAGCAATGTAGGCCTATCAATGTTCTACAGTTCTCACAATTTATCTCTGCCGTCATTGATTGTTAAATTTCAAGTGACTTACCTTAGCCATGGAAGTCAACGTATTAAAAAACATTACAACCTTTCTGCTGTCTCCTTTCCTCCCCTACGCAAATGTGACGTTGCACAAAGGCAGATATAAAATAATTATAAGATATGTATATTGATCTGAAGCTATGCATTTCACGTAATTTCATGTCTATGTGTGCTTTCACTTGAATATCAGAGACAGGTGAATCACGAACATTAAATCCAGACGTTTGAGATGGGCAGGATATGTAGCACTTATGGGCGAATCCAGAAATACATACAGAGTGTTAGTTTGCATGCCGGAAGAGAAAAATACCTTTGAGAAGGCCGAGACGTGGATTGCAGGATAATATATAGACTGGATTTGAGGAAGATGGGATATGACGAAAGAGACTGGATTATTGTTGCTCAGAATAGGGACCAATGGCGGGCTTATGTGAGGACGGCAATGACCATCCGGATTCCTTAAAAGCCATAAGTAGATAGCTGATTTTGAGATAATAGTAACAGTAATAAAAATAAAAAGGTGGAAAAATTCAAATACCTGGGAGCAACAGTATCAAATATAAATGGTACTCGGGAGGAAATTAAATACTGAATAAACATGAGAAATGCCTGTTATTATTCGGTTGAGAAGCCTTTATCATCCTGTCTGCTGTCAAAAAATGCGAAATTTGGAATTTATAAAACAGTGATATTACTGGTTGTTCTTTATGGCCGTGAAACTTGGACTCTCACTTTGAGAGAGGAACATAGGTTAAAAGTGTTTGAGAATAAGGTTCTTAGGAAAACATTTGAAGCTAAGAGGAATGAAGTTACAGGAGAATCACAACACAGAGCTGCACGCATTGTATTCTTTACCTGACATAATTAGGAACATTAAATCCTGACGTATGAGAAGGGCAGGGCATGTAGCACGTATGGGCGAATCCAGAAATGCATATAGAGTATTAATTGGGAGGCCGGAGGGAAAAAGACCTTTGGGGAGGCCAAGACGTAAATGGGAAGATAATATTAAAATGGATTTGAGGGAGGTGGGATAAGATGATAGAGACTGGATTAATGTTGCTCAGGATAGAGACCAATGGCGGGCTTATGTGAGGGCGGCAATGAACCTCCGGGTTCCTTAAAAGCCAGTAAGTAAATAATAAATACAATGTTTATTTTCAAAGTTATACAAGAATACTTACTTACAAATGGCTTGTAAGGAACCCGAAGGTTCATTGCCGCCCTCACATAAGCCCGCCATCGGTCCCTATCCTATGCAAGATTAATCCAGTCTCTACCATCATATCCCACCTCCCTCAAATCCATTTTAATATTATCCTTCCATCTACATCTCGGCCTCCCTAAAGGTCCTTTTCCCTCCGGTCTCCCAACTAACACTCTATATGCATTTCTGGATTCGCCCATACGTGCTACATGCCCTGCCCATCTCAAACGTCTGGATTTAATGTTCCTAATTATGTCAGGTGACGAATACAATGCGTGCAGTTCTGCGTTGTGTAACTTTCTCCATTCTACTGTAACTTCATCCCTCTTAGCCCCAAATATTTTCCTAAGAACCTTATTCTCAAACACCCTTAACCTATGTTCCTCTCTCAGAATGAGAGTCTAAGTTTCACAACCATACAGAAGTACCGGTAATATAACTGTTTTATAAATTCTAACTTTCAGATTTTTGGACAGCAGACTGGATGATAAGAGCTTCTCAACCGAATAATAACACGCATTTCCCATATTTATTCTGCGTTTAATTTCCTCCCGAGTGTCATTTATATTTGTTACTGTTGCTCCAAGATATTTTAATTTTTCAACCTATTTGAAGGATAAATCTCCAATTTTTTATTTTCTATTCCTTCAATATTCTGGTCACGAGACCTAATCATATACTTTGTCTTTTCGGGATTTACTTCCAAACCGATCGCTTTACTTGCTTCAAGTAAAATTTCCGTGTTTTCCCTAATCGTTTGTGTATTTTCTCCTAACATATTCACGTCATCCGCATAGACAAGAAGATGATGTAACCCGTTCAATTCCAAACCCAGCCTGTTACAAAGATTATAATTTCGATTTTAATATTAACAGTACCTTAGCAGCTGGTCGGGTTTCAAAAGACACGAACAATTTCATTTCATCACTCTTTAGAACGTAACTACAGCATACTGTATCTGGTTCATTCATTTCAAATTGCTTTGGTAAAATAAATAAAATATGTATAATATTCTTCCGAACGTATTTGAAAATATTATTTAAATAGGACGAACTACAAAGGAATATGGTATAGCTATAAATGTTTATTAGGGATTTACAAGGATGTACAGTACAAGGAGCACAGCAATAATACGAGTATACATAACATAACAATTTATACGAGAGAATAGTATTTGCATGTTCACATCTCACGGAAAACATGTATGTTTTCTCTACTGTGTATAAATCATTGCAGCCACAAAGCACAATAAACGCCCTTTGTATCATTATCTGAGTACTTGATCTCGTTCATGTCTGACATATCAATGTGCCGTACAATTATTATTCCGTTCCTTTTATTCTGGTTTATACTTTCAAAAAGAGCTTCAAGTACTTTTGTCTGTGTACCGGTTAAATTCTAGGAAATTCATTTTATTTTTGTATCGTGATCAATACAGAAGTACTTTAATATTGGTAATATATGCAAGTCCAGTAGCTACGAACATAATGAACTTTAGTGTAATAAAGTGCACAACTTTACACTATTTAGGAATTAAATGTTAAATGTTATGTTTTATTTAACGACGCTCGCAACTGCAGAGGTTATATCAGCGTCGCCGGATGTGCTGGAATTTTGTCCCGCAGGAGTTCTTTTACATGCCAGTAAATCTACTGACATGAACCTGTCGCATTTAAGCACACTTAAATGCCATCGACCTGGCTCGGGATCGAACCCGCAACCTTGGGCATAGAAGGCCAGCGCTATTTATTTATCTATTTTTATTCATTTATTCATTTGTTGATGAACATAACAGGCAAAGCCCAATTACAATGTTCACGACTAACAAATTAATTTATAAAACATAAACAAGGAAAAGGAAACATACACTTATTAAAAACTGAAACAAAATAGAAATAAGAGAAAGAGAAATTGAAATAAGGTGTGAAAGTAGCTTCAAATTAACTAACAACTATATTCTGTAAAATATGATAACAAATAATTCTGTATCTAGAGAAATTCATATTGAAAATATCAACATTCGGATGAGGATGTAATTTATTGTATAACTGTAACATTTGGAAAACTGGGGAATTTTTGTGGGATTCAGTATTTGTCCTTGGTATGTAAAACAAATTTTGAAATTTCGTTTTAAGCTTAGGTGCATATAATGTTATATAATAAAATAAACCAACACAGTCCAACTTATTGTTAATAATTTTATAAAGAAAGTTTAAAGATTGACAATTTCGTCGAATTTGCAAACTAGTAAAATGGAAATGTTGAAGCATTGTAGCATAACTCTCATAGGTAGGTAATCATTATAAAGTCTGTAATATAAACATTTTTGAAATTTATTTTGAATTTTTTCTAGTAACAGAATATATTTGTTAGTAACTGGGTTCCAGATAACAGTAGCATACTCTAATTTAGATCGAACAATGGAATTGTACAAAATTATTATAGTTTTGACTTTAAATTTACAAGAATTTCTCATAACAAAACCTAAATATTTATAGGACAAATTTATAATATTATTAATATGACTATAAAATGTAAAATTGCTGCTAAATAATATACCAACTCGACAACCAGGTCGACTTTAGGAATTATATTCTTGTATGAAACTGTCTCTTTTAATCTTAAGGAATCCTCAAAAGGTATTAATCATCAAAGCTCGGATCTTGGGGACTTGTGTGTCGTGTGCTTGAGTAAGGTTACAGGCATAACGTACACAAAGCTCACGCTGCAAGTGCTCAGGGACAGTCGTTTGTACTAAGAAAGTGGTCACATCGAATGGCAAGAAGACGAACGAATAAACTGTGTCACGTCGAAGCCAATGACATTAAGAGAATTACAGGTAAACGGACTGTTTGAGGAATTAGAAAATACGTGTTATTCGAATGGGTGTTATGGAAGTTTGAAAATGCATTTCTTAAATTTTAGGTACAGAATTTCGTGGAGGAATTCTGAGGAGATACATTATTTTCTTCTAATGCAGAGTTTATATCTTGTAAGTTGTACCACACATAAACTAGAGCTGGAAACGGGCATTCATTGAAAGACATTGCAGTCCTTTAAATTGATGGAGAATTTGTCCATAGCCATGGATCAAGTCGTAGAGGGACCTTCCCTAGTAGTGATACACTAATTGAAAACTATTTGCGAGAAAAATTTAGGATATACTTATCTGTCTCAGATACGAGATCTGCTGAAAATCGAACAGGAAACAGTGACAGTGAAATATTCAGTATTTTATTTAGGCCCAAGACTTTATAATAAAATTTCAAACCATTTTCCAAATTTGAAATTTTTTAAAATTGAAACTTTTAAAAAAGAATTTTGTAAAATTATCCATGATATATAATAGTAACAAATGTACTTTTTTTACCTTTTATTTCTATCGACTATATTCATGTTTTTATTGAATATCACTGGCTTCTGTCGGATTGTCAATTTATATTAAATGTGTATTTTTCTCTCGTTTTCCCTTTCTTCTTTATTCTTGCTCTTGTGTTGTACTTATTGGTTTGGATTAAGTTAATTACTGTATTTAGTAAACTGTCCTTGTAAATTTTATGTTATATTATTCACTAAGACCACACCGTACACGAGCCTGACTCTTACGGTAGTGGCTAGAAACATTTTTATTTTATAAATGCAATTTGTACTCACTAGGTAGCTAGTTAAAATAAATAAAATAAAAAAATTAAAGTTTGCTCCCGTCACTTCATGTGACGTGGAAATGAGTTTCCTTCGTTTCAAATCATGTTTAACTAACAGACGAAGAATTTATGGATTCGAAAATCTTCGAATGCATGTAGTCATACACTGTAATGAAATGTACAGAGCAGAACTGTAAATTTGATGTATTTTGCATGTTTATATATATATATATATATATATATATATATATATATATATATATGCTATAAAATTAGATGTTTCAACCTATCATAATATTATCATTATGTTGTTCCAGCCAGGAACCACTTTTATAGCAGACCTGACAGTACCTCCGTGCTGGAAGCGGGAGTTTGTTGACATTGAAGTCCGGTCGCTTAGCCACGTTCAAAGACACAAGTCCCCAACTTCCGAGCTTTGTTAATCATTCTTTTTCCAGGATCTTATTGAACTATATGGATCGATTTCTAAAACACGGACGAAATCGTGGTTCCAAACCTCGGCTTTTAAAACGCGATCGAGGTCTGAATCCTTATGCGATTTCTAAAACGAAGTCGAGACGCGGCTTGAGAAGAAACCGAGGTTCGTGGGTTTTATAGAATTTAATCTAGAAACGTATATGGCATTCATTGACTTTAAAAAGGCTTTTGATAAGTTAATCGAAACAAATTACTTCAGATTTTTGCAGATGATCAAGTACCTCAACAGATTATACAAAATATTCACGGCATATATAAAACAATCATCATAGAAATTCTAAGCAACAATAGACTTTCACAGTGGCGACCAATTTATAGTGGAGTACGACAAGGCAGTGGCCTTTCACCACTTCTGTTCATTATAGTATATATATATATATATATATATATATATATATATATATATATATACTAGTGGCTTGTGCAGCAAATGCTGCTCCAAACTAAGTTCGTTAGACGTTCAAATAAAAATTTTTCATATTTATTTTCAATGAAGAATACTTGTCTTTTTAATAGTTATTTGCTTCTATAATAATGAAACATACTCCCACAGAATGGATTTTTTTAGCCCAAATACTTTCTCTTGAACCTATCCAACTTCAGTTTTTGAGTTTCAACGCGAAAACGCAAGTATCAATGTCAGGACGATAGCAGTAGCTATTTCAGGTCATTGTGGATTGTAGGCAAAAGTTTAAAAAAAAAAGTCAGGTTTGCTAAGCTTTCGAACAATAGCATTTTCGTATAGCTGCTGCATGTAGAACTTGAAATGTAGAGCGTAAAATCATTTTATCTTACTAAGAGATCTTGCTGAAATGATTTGGAGACTACAAAATTTTCTAGGCCTCTTATTTTATCAGTAAGTAATACCTTTTTATCTTTCCTTAGGAACTGTAATTTTTGCGCTCTCGAGCCAATACTGAAGACAATGACACATATCAATATCTACACTACACCGTCATTAAGTATATGAAAAAGACCCAAGCCCACTGGGCTAATAAGTATAAAAATATTTGATTTTCAATAACAATTTTATTATCTTACTTAATTTTGTAGTTTTATATATAGCAGCCACTCAGTAAATTATAGAAATGAAGGTCTAAATTAAGATATTCTCTACATTTACTTACACAACCTCAAAACGTTTCACTTTCATATCATCAATATAGCATCATTATTATGTACAATTAATGAAAAATAGATGCATCATGGTATTAACTATAATAATATTTAATTTCTAATGATAATAATGTCATCAAACCACCTCTGGTTTTGTAGATTTGAATATCCAATACACAGCTGTACTCAGAAAATTATTATACACTGCAGAATCAGTTTTTAATAACAAATTGGATTGTGCTCTAAATATGTCGGCAATCCTGCAGGTCATGGCCTTCGTGTAATAGCCTATTGTTTATTGTAGTGTGTGTTATGTTCTGAAATTCAATCAAGTTGGCCGTTATTCGATAAAATTAGTTCTCAAAACTGACAACAGATGGATTTTTGAAAATAGGAAAAATATGTAGGAAAATTGACAATTCACTGAAAACTACTACTTTTCCGAAAAACTTTGGGTTCCAAGCTTCAAAATGAGGGGCTATTTATTAAAATCCGTTCAGCCGTTTTCCCGTAATTTCCATTACCATTTCAAATTATATATATATATATATATATATATATATATATATATATATATATATATATATATATATATATATACCGGTTGTTCTATATGGTTGTGAAACTTGGACTTTCAATTTGAGAGAGGAACATAGGTCAAGGGTGTTTGAGAATAAGGTGCTTAGGAAAATATTTGGGGCTAAGAGGGATGAAGTTACAGGAGAATGGAGAAAGTTACACAACACAGAAATGCACGCATTGTATTCTTCACCTGACATGATTAGGAACATTAAATCCAGATGTTTGAGATGGGCAGGGCATGTAGCACGTATGGGCGAATCCAGAAATGCATATAGAGTGTTAGTTGGGAGGCCGGAGGGAAAAAGACCTTTAGGGAGGCCGAGACGTAGATGGGAAGATAATATTAAAATGGATTTGAGGGAGGTGAGATATGATAGAGTCTGGATTAATCTTGCTCAGGATAGGGACCAATGGCGGGCTTATGTGAGGGCGGCAATGAACCTCCGGGTTCCTTAAAAGCCAATAAGTAGTAGTAGTAGTAATAGATATATATATATATATATATATATATATATATATATATATATATATATATATATAAACAGAATCTTTCAAGATTGGCGACAGATACGCCATGGATTTATTCCGATTAATCGAAATTTGCAGCTTGAAGCTTTACTTTTCGCTGATGATCTAGTTCTCATAGCAGCAACTGAAGATTATTTACAATATTCAGTACCAAATTTAAATATGGTCAGTGAAAAATATAACATGGAAATTAATATGAAAAACAAAAATCATCTTATTTTGTGGGAAATTCCCTATACCAAGTAAAACCTGTTTGAATAATAAAATAATAGAAAGAGTAAATATTTTCACTTATCTTGGCTATACACTATCACCTCATGATAAAGTAGATATTGCTGAAAAACATGTAAATATAATAAAATAATGGGGATCATTAATAAAATCATGAAACCTTCACTAGTACAAAGACACTCAAGAATTGACTTCTATAAAACCAGCCAGTACTAAGTTATGTTAGTGAAGCGTTGGTTGTGAAGAATAAAGATGTCAGTATAATAATAGCAAGTGAGATGAGGTTCATGAGAGCAACAGCTGGATATACTCGCTGGGATCATAAACAAATGAGGACATAATGCAAGAACTTCAAATAAAAACCATTATGCAGTTCATCAGCAAATATCAACTTCAGTGGAAGGGTCATCTCGAAAGAATGGATCGATGCAGAATTCCAAAAGCACTGTTTCATTATCATCCGCATGGCAAAAGATCTCCAGGTCGTCCGAAGAAGAGATGGACTGAAAATTCTAGTTTGAGACCGTAACAGGCCACTCGGTCTAATATTTTTTAGGATGACGACGACGATATATGGCAACGTAGCTTAGAATCGATTTTTATTCTTTAAACAGTTGATATTAGAAAGAAATGAACATCGGGATTAATAGTCTCATTGAATAGCAGTAGGTCACATTCTTTTGTTCTCAGCTAAGGTATTGTTATATCTACTAATTTACAGAATGTGTGCGTTTAAAATACTCGCATTAATTAGTATTTAATAGGGATCGGATCTTTAGGTACCAGAATGATATTACCCAAATAATTAGCACAAATCGAGCATGTATGTTGTTGTTTACCACGTGTTCATAACTACTATCAACATTAACTACCTGAAAACACGGTTCTAAGGAATTAATAACCAAAATATTAACTGGATTAAAATTTCAATTGAAACTAAAATATAGTATGGTTCTATATAATAGGCCTACTACGTTGAAAGACCTAGTAGAATAAAACTTACAATAAGAGAGCAAAATCACGTTTGCTTCATATTCCTATAGGCCAGCCGTGGCGAGAACGTGACTCGCGAGATATTGTGGCTCGCAGTGATAGCTGTGCATTTCGCTTGCTTCTAACCTCCGCCAACCCCCACACTCTCACTCACTGGAGTCAAACTCCGTTCCATTTGTATTTGTCTCTGACCTGCGAGTGGCATATGTCTCTCTCGAAACCATGTACGATAGTTCAAAGTAGGATGGGAGGATGCATTTTTTTGCCGTCAATGTGATGAGAAAATTAAATGTATGATTTGTTTACAAGTATTACGAGGAAAACGGTTGTATAACATAAAACGGCATTATACTACATGTTACTGATGAAACATAAAAAGGTTAAGTGTTATTGTTATCATCATCATCATCATCATCATCTCTGTACGTCGACCCTTTTTCAGCAGATGTACGAATAATGCGGTTAGATCTTCAATTTGAACTCACTGATTTACTATGTGATGTCAAATGAAAGCTAGATGTAAGGACTTGACAAATGTTGAACTTTCAAATCTTTGCCAAAAAATAAATATCCGAAGCTTCGTTCTTTTGCTTCCTCTGTTGAAGCCATATTCGCTACAACTTACGTTTGTGAAAAATTATTTTCAGCAATTAAAATAGTAAAAACCAAATTTAGATCACGACTGACAGACAAATACCTGCGTTATCAACTACGACTGGCAGTAAGTGACATAATTCCTGATTTTGAAACTTTGCCGCAGAGACATTCTGAAGACAGTTAATTTTAGGTTGTGATATTGTTCATTAATTGTTCATTTCTTTCTTCGTTACACGTACTAAACATTAGTTTGTTGTCTTGTACTGTATAAACTTATATTTAAGTGCTTGACGTAAGGATAATGAAAATCCGTTAATAAGTCAGACAGTTGCTTCACTTCCGCTTCGGGTGTCCGCCTCCCTCCATAGATGCTATGCACGTTGCAGGTTACACAGTGGCTCGGCGCACGATCACATTTTCGCCACTGCTGCTATAGGTCCACGTCATTTTCGAGTATTAAATCAAATGTCCAAAGCTACTATAAAGACTAAAAATTAAGTTAAATAGTCTTACAGATATAAAGGTATAGTTAATATAAAATATTATATCTTACTTCCCTCAAAGCAACAAGAAGGTGTAAAAAATTTTCAACCAGCCGCCTCTTGTATTTCGTTGCAGATTATTATTTCGCTAAATTGCTAAATTTTGCGTTAATCCCTTCGAAAATCGAAATATTCGCCTGAAATTGTCGTTGTTATATAGTTACAAAGGATTATTTCTGCCTCTCATCACTCTAATCCGAGGATTTAGAACTTGTAGACACAAATTTTCCTTCCATAATCACCCAGCTGATCATGTACCTCCATCTTGTATACATGAAACCGTGGTTTTAAACCTACCCTAGCCGTGGTCTCCGCTTCAGTCCATGGTTTTGAGTCATAGCTCAGAAAAATTAAAAAGATCTCGTTTTATGAATTCAAACGCGGTTTGAAGCCATAGTAGTGTCTAGACCTTGTTTCAGAAATTCGCCCATAGGGTGCTATGCATAGACAATTCGCTAGCCCGCGCTACGAGCGTGCTAAACTAGCCCCGGCTTTCGACTGATTACTTGTACAGGATTCATATCATATCGCTAACACTGGTTTATGAATACGAAAAACGTTAGTTCGCTGATCATCCACCGGAAAACCCGCGCTAAGAATGTCTATGAATATGGCCCTAAGTGTCTAATCATCTGAATATCGATACACTAAATGAATTTATTCACAAAACAAAGTTTATGTTCACGTTCAATGAAATTTATACTCTGTCCAAAATACTTCCAAATAAGCAATTAAGGGACAATACATATCACCTGCTTTCACGTAATATACAGCGCTGCATATTTAGCTCTTTTTTCTCCGATAGCGTGTGAAATATTTCAGATATACACAAACCGACAATTATATGTTATATTAAATCGAAGAGGACTTCTGATACACGTAATGTATTTTTGTACATGAAATTATTTTCAAGATACAGTAAAACCTACCTAAAACGAAACGCGATCGTTACAGAATTTTTTTCCCCGTTTTCACAATTTTTCGCTTTACAAAGGGTTGGGGTTTTGACTACTCCATTACGTTCACTGTAAGAAGAACACAATGAAGAAATAATTTGAAATAAAAATTACTACAGTACATGCAAAGAGAATTCTATTTTCATAATTATAAACTTACGTAATTGCAGCCTCTCTCCCTCCCTCTCTCTGCGCCCTAGTTTCTTGGCCCCCAAATTTCTTTTAAAGTGCACTGCCGCGACTTTTTTGGACGGGAACGTTGTAGGATTTTAATCGCGTACTGCATAAATTCAGAATGATGGAAAATAGTTTAACTTCACGTTAGACAAATCAATCCTTGGATGGCAGCTGGCATTCTCTAGAACATACCTGCACAAACAGCACTCAAAGAGCGCGCGCGCTCCTTCGGAGCGGGAGAGCCGTGTTTACCGCTCGCCGAAACGGAGAGGAAGATTCATCAGAATGACATAGACTTGCTATAGATAGAGGAGATGGAAACGACCTCAGTTATCTAGTGGAGTGCAGTGTGTAGGCCTATTCTCAGTGACTGTTTCACGTTGCTTACCTACTGCTACAGTACAATATGGAGGAATCTAAAAGACGGAACATAACATTTAACATTTAACGATTTACAACTCGAACTTATTGATCTTCAATTTGACCTAAGGACTAGAGATCGTTTGAATAATACTACTAGACTGGTTGAGTTTTGCAAGACTAAACATTAGCAATAATATCCATGACTACACAGGTTGACTGTGAATTTTTTTTATTACTTTAGTAGATTATTTTACGACGCTTTATCAACTTCTTAGGTTATTTAGGGTCTGAATGAGATGAAGGTGATAATGCCGGTGAAATGAGTCCGGGGTCCAACACCGAAAGTTACCCAGCATTTGCTTATATTGGACTGAGGGAAAACCCCGGAAAAAACCTCAACCAGGTAACTTGCCCCGACCAGGAATCGAACCCGGATCACCTGGTTTCCCGGCTACACGCGATGTGGACAGCTGTGAAATTGAGTGCTATGTTTGGTTCAACATTTATATTTGTGAGCAACTGTTTTCTATAATCAACTTTAATAAAGGCAGATATCGAACTTCTGTAACTGATGTTTAATTACGATCGGTAAGCTATTGTTCCTTTCAGCTGCCAACAGCATAAAACCTCGTTTTGATATACTGATTAAATAAAAATAAAACTAAATGATATTGTACATTTAAGTAGCTATATTTACTTACTTACTGGCTTTTAAGGAACCCGGAGGTTCATTGCCGCCCTCACATAAGCCCGCCATTAGTCCCTATCGTGAGTAAGATTAATCCTTTCTCTATCATCATATCCCAACTCTAAAATCCATTTTAATATTATACTCCCATCTACGTCTCGGCCTCCCTAAAGGTCTTTTTCCCTCCGGTCTCCCAACTAACACTCTATATGCATTTCTGGATTCGCCCATACGTGCCACATGCCCTGCCCATCTCAAACGTCTGGATTTAATGTTCCTAATTATGTCAGGTGAAGAATATAATGCGTGCAGTTCTGCGTTGTGTAACTTTCTCCATTCTCCTGTAACTTCATCCCTCTTTGCCTGAAATATTTTCCCAAGCACCTTATTCTCAAACACCCTTAACCTATGTTCTTCTCTCAAAGTGAGAGTTCAAGTTTCACAACCATAAAGAACAACCGGTAATATAACTGTTTTATAAATTATACCTTTCAGATTTTTTGATAGCAGACTGGATGATAAAATCTTCTCAACCGAATAATAGCAGGCATTTCCCATATATATATATATATATATATATATATATATATATATATATATATATATATATATATATATATATATATATATATATTCTTTTAAGTAGCTATAGGAGTTCCATTATTTCTTTAAATGAATATTTCGGAATATTTATTATATGACTTTCATGTGTTAAATTCCGAAGTCATACAGTGTTAAAAGTTGTGTAATCAAGATGTATAATAAATATTTATTAATTAATAATAGTCCAAGATGGTTTTGCAAACACTGAGCGGGAATTCATTTAATAAACAATCGTAGTACTTCCTTTTGTGTGTATTTTGTACGAGATCACTCCTTCTTCCAGTCCACACTATACAGAGCATAGCTAATATCTGCACCGCTCATGAGCTGTGAGCCGGCTCGGAGAGCGCAAACCTTTTGCAGGTCTGGTCTAGAAACAGTATGACCTTACGACCTTGACGTTCATTGCTCCATTAAAATTATGAAGCCACTCTTCCATTACAGAACTGGTGATCTAGGCTTTTTTGTTTTTAATCACACAGTTTGACTTTATTCACACTGTTATTTAACACTGTACTGACATATTAACAGGCATCATAATGGCATTAACAGTTTTTTTTACCATTTGAACGAACTCAACGTACCTATCTTGTTCGATAAACTTGCTAGAACTCTGTACATGTAGAAAGAGTGAAACAGATATACTATACCTCATTCTTTCTTCTAACGGAGACATCTTGCGGCAACAGTGTACATGCCAGTTAGAGCCCGGACGAGAAGTTACGGCATCGGCGCGAGGGACGCATTTTAGTTCGTTTCCTTGGACTCGCCCTCACAGTAAACTGGAGGGGCGTTGGGTTAGTTGGTTACTAGCATTTCGAGTGGTCAGATCGTTCTGCTACTACCGCTATTGCTAATACTGAAAACATTGTCTAAGGTGTGAAATCATAGAGTAGTTCATAGTCAAGGACATGAAATAGCATACAATGTATGGAAATCCATGTTAGAAGAGGCTGTAAACGGAAAACCAATTCCATTGAAAAGCGTGTGTGCAAGAGTACTGGCTGCCACTGGTATTTCAAAGCGAACTTGGCATAATCAGGAAAGAAGGGAAAAATATTGAGGCAGGAACAGCAGATTCTTTCTCCAGTTCGGAAAAATCACAGCCGAAGAAGAAGATTGTTGCAGCTGTAGACAGTTTTGATAAGGAAGTCCTAAGAAGACTCGTTTATAATTTCTACGCTACACATAAGCAGAGGCCGACTCTGCAATCGCTTCTTCCAAAAATGGATATCAGTGTATGATTATGTGAAGAAAGTAGAGAATAATTACATTGAAATTGAGCACGTGATGGACAGTATTTTAGAACATTTCCATAAACTTAGGGACATCTGATTCCAGCACAGATCAGTCGTCTGATTCGAACGGAGAATAAGAATGTAAAGATGGAATAGCGGGCGTAATTCGATTAGGTACCTTCGGACTCTTGAGTAGGAAAATGTTGATACTAAGGTAAGACGAATATTTTTGGAAAGAGATGAAACGGATATGCCTGCCGCTCTGTGCTTGAGAACCGTAACCCAAACAACCCCCACTCCTCTACCCTGCTGGCCGGCAATTTAAAATTTCGCGCAGGTTGGTACCATAACATCTCGTCTCAGCTCTACTTTATGGTGACAGCTCTGGCCTGGCGACGCAGTGGTTTGGACGAGTTCACTGTTTGTTCGAAGGGGTGTTCATTTTAGTCTTCCCCTGGCTGCGTTAGCGGTCACATCTCGGGAGCGTTAGTGTGGGCGTACAGTCGCGCTAAGGACGTACTACACCACCACTGTCTTGTATGTTGCAATTTAGTGTGTTTGTTACATACGTTCCATTTAGTTACGTAAATAGTTGTAGTGCTTATATTTTTGTATTGTTTAGTATGTAGTATTTATCGTCTAGATTCACTGCTATTTTCTGTTTGTGAAAATTCTGCCTGTTAGAAGCAAACTGAAAGGTCGGGTATTGCATTCGCAGTCGCGAGAAGTCGTGAGCAACGTGTAGCGCTGTATGAAGATAGCGTCGGAAGAAAAGACCTAACGATTATTGGAAAACTTGTAGCAGAGGTTACAGCTGTGTCTGAGAGCAGTGTTACCCAAATAATAAGGGAGACTAAAGACATTGATTCCTGGGCTTCAGCTTCCTTCAGTGCTCCAAGATATCGATCGGCGCCAAAATCAAATGTGAACTTTAATGAAGCTCTCATAAGACGAACCATACGAGAGTTCTAAATTTCAGAGAAACAGAGGCCCACACTTAAAAAAAAATATTCAAATTGAAAGACTATCGACTTTCAGGGAGGTATCTCGACTTTGAGGAAAGTTATTTTAAAATTAGGATTACATTAGACTATTGTTCCGAACTGCTGCTCATTGTATTTCCATATTAGTTTACTTCTTCAGTGTTATTAGTGACTATTGTTCCGGAGTATGAAGTGAACACAGTGACTGGAGCTCAGAATTATGCAACGTGCGAGAGAGCAACGTGGGACTTCATTTTTGATATGACTGTATTTCCCTCCCTCCAGCCAGATAACGCTCACTCCGTCTAGGATCTCTCTCCCTCCCACACTCGAACCTTCTCCTCTCTCGCGTCGATGAGCTGTCACCATAAAGTAACTGGGCTGTATTAGCCTAGGGTCGTATTCATAGACGAGACTTTGGACTAAAGTTGACTTTGGAAAGTACAAAGTCACCATTTTCCTATTCACAGTCGACACTTTGAGGAAAGTAAACTTCAATCTTGACTTTACATCGAAGTTGCCGAAAATCTAGACTTTAACTTTGAGTTTTGTTCGTGGACATAAGGAAAATGCTGATATTTAGGAAATTGCTTAATTTTCCGAGAATATTGAAGACATCTAGGAGATTATTAAAGCTGTTCATGTTCCTTAGCATATTATTATAGATTATAAATTCAAATGAAGGTACAGGTTTAATAAACAGACAGTATTAAATATTTTCGTCATGTTTTAACTTTCATTGATGATAATCAAAGAGGATTATCTGTTCCACCAATAAATAATACAATTTATTTCATCGCGATTTTACGCTATAGGTAAGGATTAATAGCTTAATATTGATTCTTACTACAGTATTTATATAGAGGATAGGTTATACAGTTGGAAATGCAATTAATTTATAATTCTTACGGTCGTCTTAATATTGTTTTCTGCTTATTGATTTAAGATCATTTTAAGTAGTTTCTGCAGATATGCATTGAATAACTCTGCCGTCAGCAGGACGATATGTCTCTTTCATAGTCTGTTATTGGTGGAATCTTATCTTCTATATCTTCAAAACAAAATTATTTTACAATGAAATAATTTCAGGGATTACTGTGAAACTAACGTAACTACAATATCTATATATATATATATATATATAATTTGAACTGGTAATGGAAATTACGGGAAAACGGCTGAACGGATTTTAATAAATGGCCCCTCATTTTGAAGCTTGGAACCCGAAGTTTTTCGGAAAAGTAGTAGTTTTCAGTGAAATGTCAATTTTCCTAGACAATATTCCTATTTTCCAAAATCCATCTGTTGTCAGTTTTGAGAACTAATTTTATCGAAACACGGCCGACTTGATCGACTTTCAGAACAAAACACACACTACAATAAACAATAGGCTATTACACGAAGGCCATGACCTGCAGGATTGCCGACATAATTAGAGCTCAATTCAATTTGTTATTAAAAACTGATTCTGCAGTGTATAATTTTCTAAGTGCAGCTGTGTATTGGATATTCAAATCTACGAAACTTGAGGTGGTTTGATGACATTATTATCATTAGAAATTAAATATTATTATAGCTAAAATCATGATGCATCTATTTTTCATTAATTGTACATAATATTGATGCTATATTGATGACATGAAAGTGAAACGTTTTGAGGTTATGTAAGTAAATGTAGAGAATATCTTAATTTAGATCTTCATTTCTATAATTTACTGAGTGGCTGCTATAGGCCTATATACGAGTAACTACAAAACTTAAGTAAGATAATAATATTGTTATTAGAAATCAAATATGTTTATACTTATTAGTCCAGTGGGATTGGGTCTTTTTCATATACTTAATGGCGGTGTAGTGTAGATCTTGATATGTGTCATTGCCTTCAGTATTGGCTCGAGAGAGCGCAAAAATTACAGTTCCTAAGGAAAGATAAAAAGGTATCACTTACTGATAAAATAAGAGGCCTAGAAAATTTTGTAGTCTCCAGGTCATTTCAGCAAGATCTCTCAGAAGAATAAAATGATTTTACGCGCTACATTTCAAGTTCTACATGCAGCAGCTATACGAAAATGCTACTGTTCGAAAGCTTAGCAAACCTGATATTTTTTTAACTTTTGCCTACAATCCACAATGACCCGAAATAGCTACTGCTATCGTCCTGACATTGATACTTGCATTATCGCGTTGAAGCTCAAAAACTGAAGTTGGATAGGTTCAAGAAAAAGTATTTGGCCTAAAAAAAAATCCATTCAGAGGGAGTATGTTTCATTATTATGGAAGCAAATAACTATCAAAAAGAGAAGTATTCTTCATTGAAAATAAATCTGAACAATTTTTATTTGAACGTCTAACGAACATAGTTTGCAGCAGCATTTGCTGCACAAGCCACTAGTATGTTTTATTCGCGACAAAATTCTTAACAGGCAATACTATTTCAGATAAACAATACCATCATGTTTTGTAATCATGAATTGTGTTACATACAACACTGTTCGAACTCAGTTACGATATTTTGTGGCCAGGTAGAAGAACAAATTATTATCGATTGGTGTAAAGACCTAAAAATGTCAATTTTTATACTTACGTTAGTTTAACAATAAGCCCTCCAATAATATTATTCGTATGTAAAGTTGCAAGAACTATTAACAATGCTTAACATGTACCGATGTTCAATTGTTTCATTGATTTGTGACTCAAAAGATGGCTTTGATTGTGGTAATGCCTACTCTGTTTCAGCTATCTATTAATTTAATTCGTTTAGAAGGCAGTGATTTTGATTGTCAACACTAGAGCAAGATCGTCGGATCTCAACTTACCAAAGTCTAAGTCAAAGTCTCATAATTATTGTCTATGAATAGGACTTTTAACAAAGTTAAACTTTACTACGAAAGTCGACTTTGGGAAGTTTCACCCAAAGTCTAGTTTATGAATACGGTTCATAGACTTGTAGGACCAAGCTTTTTTCTTAAGCTGGAATATTCTATAGGTCATGATAAATGGCAAGACAAAAGATTAGTTGTATAAAAAGAGTGCAGAGTAAGGGACACGCAAAATAGAGGGTGTCCGGGACAAAATTTACCAATAAGAAAGTTTAATAACTCACCAAATAATTGATGGATGAAAATTCTGTTTGCGGGAATTGACAAAGGAACTTCCAAAGTTTCGAATGACCACTAATAAACTTCTATGTGTGCACCTCTTGTAGCACGACAGATGTCCAGGCGATATTCAAGTTCTTGCCATGTGTTTCGTAACATCTCTGGAGTGACAGTTGCACAAGCAGCGACAATTCTGAGACCAGATCCTCCAAATCTGCCACTACAGTCTTGTACAGAATGTCTTTTATGTATCCCCAAAAAAGAAGTGCTGTGGGGTTAGGTCTGGGGATCTGGGAGGCCATGCTGTAGGTCCACCTCGACCAATCCATCGCTGAGGAAAGCATTCATTCAAGTGATCTGTAACATGTAATGCATAATGAGGCGGAGCTCCGTCTTGTTGGAAAACATAGCCCTGTGTATTTTGAGGAATGGCGTAATTTTGCAGCATATCAAGATACACATTTCCATTGGTAGTGTTTTCCACAAAAAAAGAACTGTCCAATCACAGTTTAATGTGTAAGTCCGCACTAAACATTAATCTTAGGATTGTCTCTTTCCAATTCCCTCACTACATGCGGATTTTCTAATCCCCAGATGCGACAATTATGCCTGTTGACGATCCCACAGACGTGGAAGGTGGACTCATCACTAAACACGACCTTCTGCAGATATCCATTTTCAATATCAATTTTCAACAGCATGTCACTAGCGAAATCATATCGTGCAGGCAAGTCGTTTGGTTTCAACTTTTGAACCAATTTAATCTTGTATGCATGCAGACGTAACCTCTTGTGCAGAACATCGTGGATAGTTGACTTTGGAATTGCAAGTTCCCAGCTGGCACGGCGAACAGACTTACACGGGCTCCGTTGGAAAGCTTGCTGAATTCTGTCGACTTGCGCTTCTGTCACTTTCTTCCCGCGTGGTGTTTTCTCTACAAGAGAACCGGTCCCAAGAAGCTTTCTATGCCAAGTTGTTATTGTGTGCCTATCTGGTGGTTGCTTCTCAGGCCACTGTTGTCGAAATCTTTTCTCCACTATCTTCGGATACTTGAATTCGGCAAGCCAATAGCAGCACTGAACTTTTTGTTGCACTGTGAACGCCATTTTAATTACAGCTATGTCAACAACAATGACCAAATGTTGCCAACATCACACATAAAACGTAAAATGTCCCTCTTTCATTTGCCGCAAATTTAATTTTCCTATCTCCATTATTACGCGAGTTATTAAACTTTCTTTTTGGTAAATTTTGTCCCGGACACAGTGTACTCAAATCCCGTATGAACGACGACAGACACATTAAGGAAAAAGACAAGAAAACAGGTTAGAAAAAAATTGAAGCGAAGCCTTTCGTGAAGGGGAAGGAGCTTGAGATGCTTTCATAAATGCAAATAATCTGCTGATAACATTTTTAAAATCGTATCGAATATTACTTTTTCTCGTTTCAAATTGAAGAAATCTGTGCAAAAATATAGTTGGCGATTAGAGATAAAATCTATTGAAATAAATACTGAAGTAATGTCAGTTTCAGTTATTAGCAGTAGTGTATAGAATTACATTTTTAATGCGTTAAATTTTGTGGACTTTGTAGGAAAGGGAGCAGAGCATTTACTGTCTTTATATAAGCACGTCCTGTACTTTTCTCAATAACTTATACGGTTATGTTATTAAGGCCAAGCAAGAAGGCTTTTAGTAAATGTTACAAGGAAGGAAGGAAGGGGAGGAGGAAGAACTAGGTGGGCCAGTATGTCGGCAGTGGCAGAGGAGAGAAGAACAAAGTTGCGGAGGGGAGGCGAAGCTCCGAGGATATACGCAAAGACTTTGGTACTAGTGGCTGCACGGCGTCTTATTTGTATGCAAATCCAAGTGAAGCCACTAGTGCCTCGGCTGCAGCATTCAGTTATTACAGATTCATACCCCTAGTACCTTACTGCATACATATCAGGATAAAGATTAAAGGGTAGACAAGTAGGTACCAGGCGCGCTGTGTTATTCCTTAAGGAAAAGGTATGGAAGGAAGCCTTTTCTCAGACCTTCGCCTATTTCCTACTTTCCGCCATCAGCTCTGCTCGTGGAGAGAGGGTTTCCTTGAACATAATGCCACTTAGGGATGTACAATATTAAGGCTTTCCGCATTCAAATACCACGAGGTTAATGAGATTAAAATTGTATGCGTTTGTATACCAATTTCGTTCTTGAATAACCGTCAGTATGATAAGATAGAATTTATTGTTTCTCAGTTATAAACACCAAAGAATTTGTAAATCTATTCATTCCTATTAAAATGTTTTCTGAATAGGGTAACGAAATCTTCTAACAATAAATGCAATACGGGCGTCGGATTTCGGTCATATAGGAACTGCACACACCAACATTTTCTACCTGGATTACGGTCATATGGAAACTGCACACCAAAATTTGCTACCTGGATTTCGATCAAATAGGAACTGCACACCAAAATTTTCTACCTGGATTTCGGTTATATAGGAACTGCACACCAAAATTTTCTACCTAGATTTCGGTCATATAGGAACTGCACACACCAACATTTTCTACCTGGATTACGGTCATATGGAAACTGCACACCAAAATTTGCTACCTGGATTTCGATCAAATAGGAACTGCACACCAAAATTTTCTACCTGGATTTCGGTTATATAGGAACTGCACACCAAAATTTTCTACCTAGATTTCGGTCATATAGGAACTGCACACCAAAATTTGCTACCTAGATTTCGGTCATATAGGAACTGCATACCAAAATTTGCTACCTTGATTTCGGTCATATAGGAACTGCACACCAAAATTTGCTACCTGGATTTCGGTTATATAGGAACTGCACACCAAAATTTGCTACCTGGATTTCGGTTATATAGGAACTGCACACCAAAATTTGCTACCTGGATTTCGGTTATATAGGAACTGCACACCAAAATTTTCTACCTGGATTATAGTCATATGGAAACTGCACACCAAAATGTTTTCTACCTGCTTTGCCGATACTATACATAGTTTCAATTTATATATACAATGAAGTTTTAAAGAAGAACTGCTGGCTGTACTAGATTAGACAAGACGAAAAATTTGGATATGTTGGAAGAATTAAATACTGACTCAATTTTAGAGAAAATTCAAAATTATAGACAGAAATGGAAAACTCATAACCTCAGGATGCCTAGAACAAGGATACCATGTCTAAAATTAAATTACTGCCCATTAGGAATAAGATTTTTGGGTCATCCGCTTAATACGTAATAGAAAGAATGAGAATGTCTCATAATGCTACATATTTATTCATACTCAAATATTTTTTATCTAACCACTTTTTCCTTATATTGTCTATTTCTTGACATTATAATACTATAAGGAACACATCTTCTCCCATGCCGCAAAGGTTGCAGATATTCTTCTCTACGGTACCCCTATTAGTCAAAATACTGTAGTACATGGTTATGTACCTAAATGACATTAGCTTCAATAAAATCGTAGTGCAGTGATAGAGAGGACATTTTTGTGTAAGCCTAACCATCTGAATAATAAAAATGTAAAATATTATGTAATATATGAAAATGCTCCAATAAATAAAAGGTGGAAAAAACTATCGGAAATAGTGAAGTGTACTGTGTCCCAGAAGTCATGGTGGGGTTTTAAAGGATTATATTGCATCAATGAATTGAAGTATAGCTGTAATATTAGTTGTTCTTCTTCTCTTTCATATAGACATTACCGCTTCTTTTATTCATGAATGAAGTTTTTCCATGTCTTTTTTCGCCTTCCTGGACTTCTTCCTCCTGTTGGATTCTTATCACTTGCAATCCTAACGATTCTCCTCTTTACCGTTCTATCACGTGCTGATTCCATTCTATTTTATTTCTTTCTACCCATTCTGCTACCGGTTGTACTCCACACATCTCTCTCATATGTTCATTTCTGATTACCGGTATATCATATAATGTTTTGCCCGTTATCTTTCTTAATGCTTTCATTTCATCTGTGTTTATCATCCGCCCTGTTGTTTCAGTTGTTTCTGCTCTTTTTTCTAATGCATATCTCATTACAGGTCTAACCACTGCTTTATAAATTCTTACTTTTGATTCTTTTCTCGTGTATTTCTTTTTCCATACCAGTTCATCAACACATCTGCTACTTTTGCTTATGTAATATTGGTGCCAGATGAAAATAAAACTGTCAAACTTTTTCTTCTGTAGATTTCAGGCACTGAACGAAATAAAATCCGGTAAAAATCTAGCAAATTCAATAATTTTCATTGTTACAATTTTATTAATTAAACATGATGGATGTCCAAAGAAAAGTGCAATGCGTTTTGTGACCGGAAAAATTTGAATATGGTGACTTATTTAACATACCCACAGAAGAGTCACACGTTTTGTTATAATCATATGAATGAGTGCATGTAACAAATTGAAGTTCATAAGGAGTCAGATGAAGACTTTGAGTGCTATGAACTGTTGTTTTCGGCAGTTCTAATTATTGGATACATTTACGAAATGATTTCTTTGACTCTGAAAAAAATGCTCTTCGGTTGCTTCTATCCTTTTATAATTTGGTAATGAGCTTCCAGTACGTTTTTTCTCCAATAAGCTTCCATTTTTTTAAACTATGTATCTCAACGACAATGTTAATCTCTTGTGGTGATTCTTCGCTAAATACGAGACGAAATTCACGTCGTGCACGAGTCATAGATTCAAATTTTTCCAGCAACAAAACACATTGCATTTTTCTTTGAACATCCATTTTGTATAATTATTATAACAATGAAAATTATTGCATTTTTTCTATTGTTACCGTCCATTGTTTCGTTCAGTGCCTTAAACTTACACGCGAAAAACTTTGAGAGGTTATTTTCACCTGGCACAAATATTACAGTTCTACCTTTATTTATTTAAATATATAATCCTCTAAAACTCCAAAATGACTTATGGGACACAGTTTATTTAACTAACTAAACATTTCGTATATGTCAAGGTACACTGACGTTCAAATGTATCGACCCCACTAATCGATAGTGTTCGATAACTTCTTCATGTAAGTGTAGCTCCTTTAGTTATTACTTCTATGAACAGATGGCGAAGGTAACAGTCAGTGTCGCCAATAGTAAATAAATATACCTGCATTATATAATTCAATATTTCATCCCCCTCTAATCATTGTGTAAAATATTAGATTTAGCGGCAAACCGGTGATAATGTGAATTATGAGAATAATTTATACTTAATCCCAAAAACATTGAGAAATAGCGTAATTATTTCAAAGTTTGTCAATTTCTTATATCTTTGGTTCAGACTTATTCCGTGGATAGAAATTTCGCTTACACGATCATAAAATCTAGGTCAGATATCTTTGAACGTCTTTTTATTAATTGGCAGGGATACATATGATCTTCATAAATCATCAGATGCCAACCGAATGAGACAGACCTAATCCTATAACCTTTAGTAACACTCGACATCTTCTTGTTCTTTGGATGGAGCCCGTACATTTGCTGAACGACCTACATTCACATGTCCCAGAAGTGTTATACGTCTTTGCTATGTACGGAATGTCTTTATGTATACAGCTAATATCCTTATTTCTCGTCTGGTGATTTATAACGTCTTGTCTTTGCCCTGTACCGATGAAAAATATATTACCTTACTATCTCGACAAAATATGGAGCCGACGAACATGAATCGTGAAACGTTCTGTTTTTGTTTTGCAACTAGGAATCGCGTCAAAAACTTTTTGAGAGCGAATTTAGGTTTACCTGTAAATATTCCAGCCATCAAATTTCATATGAATTGTAACGTTAATTTGCCATACTTCTGAGACAACCACTTCAATAGTTGGGTAAATACTTTGAACTTATATCACAATTACAATCAACATTAGTTGTGAGCAGAGGAGAACAACATAAATAATAATAATTTATTTAACCTGGCAGAGTTAAGGCCATACGGCCTTCTCTAACACTCAACCAGGAGTAAAAACTGCGTTACAGAAACACTACAAATTTACAAAGTACGCACAAAACTGAATAAGATAATAATAATAAAATGTAAACAACAAGTAAGAAGAAATCAGACATAATATATAACATAGAGAAGGAAAGAAAAAAGCATAATAAAATGTGAACAGCAGGTCAAAAATAAATGAGGCCTACACAGTATAAAAAAATAAGACAATTATTGATGATAATAATAATAATAATAATAATAATAATAATAATAATAATAATAATAATAAATAAGAATATTAAAGATAATAATAATGATAATAATAATATTAATAATAAATAATAAAATAATAATAACAGGCATAATAGTAATAATAATACTAATAGTAGTAATATAATAGTGCAGTACAAAGCATACAATGAATACAATATTTTTAAGTACACACAGTAAGGAAAATTATGTATGTATATATATATAGCTCAACTTATCACATTAGAGATATACCATTATCGGAAAATATGAAAACAAACATATAAAATAAGTTAAATATCACTAGAACATAAAAAAAATGTGAATACGTTGAAACATGCCATACAACATTTGTCATAATAGTAAGTTAGTTTGGCAACTCGTCATAAGATAATTTTCTAACTTGGATTTGAAAGATTTCAATGTTCGGCAAGGCGGCAGAGAGTTCCAGTGACGAGAGGTAGCAACAGTGAAAGATGAGGAATACAGAGATGATGTGTGAAGTGGAATTTCTAGCGTGTTATCGCGTTGTGATCGAGTATTAGTTCATATTACTCTTATATCTTGGAAATGGATGCAATTAGGGGTATTAATTACATCCACAACGCCAGACTAGCCGGCCCGTGTTCGATTCCCTGAAGGTCAGAAATTTTAATATAAAATTTCTACCTCGGGACTAGGAGAGATGGCGGTGCACAATTTCTAATCACTAGATTGTGCACCAACATGCCTGGGTTAAATCCCAAATCTCTCCGCAGTGCATATGAAGAGAAGGCATATGTCACTGTTGATAATGATTCGTCCGTCAGACGTTAAGTCTGGCGGCTACCTTGGTGCTATTCGACATGAGTAGGCTACTTGCCGGCACCGAGTTTCCCCTTCTCCCTTCCTCATCTTCATCATTATGACTCATTCCCGACACTACACTTACACGAACACTTACACATACACTCACTGCAGTACACGACAAACCTCCTCACACAGATACACATCATGTACAGTGTGACCTGCCGAAGTGGTGTACAACTCGAAAATGGGTCACATTTATCCGCAGTATGAGGAAATCGAATAACGCAAGTGAAGTGGGTGGGCATTGGATATAAACACACACAATTACATTCATAATCTGTTACGTCATTTGGATTACAAAATGGAGATTCAAAGAGAGAGACATAGAGGGGGACAAAGACAAATGTAAATCTGTGTATTTTCAAATAAGTTTAATTGTTTCCAAATTTGAAGGCTATATTTAATAAAAGCATTTGAAATTTGGATTTGGAGAAGGATGGAGCGTGTGAATTGCAGAGACAGAGTAAGAAACGAAGCTGTGGTGGAAAGAGTCATGAAGAAAGACTGATGCTGAAACTGATCAGAAAGAGGAAAATGAATTGGCTGGGTCACTGGTTGAGAAGGAACTTCCTTCTGAAGGATGCACTGGAAGGAATGGTGAACGGGAAAAGGTTGGGGTCAGAAAAAGATATCAGATGATAGACGAATTAAGAAACACGGATCATATGAGACAAAAAGGAAGGCAGATAATAGGAAAGACTGGAGAATGCTGGGTTTGCAGTGAAAGACCTACTCTCGGGCAGAACACTATGATTGAATGAATGAATTTATATGTCAATTACATGGTTAATTGATGTAATGTTATAAAGAAAGGAAACAATGAATTTAAAAATTTGGGTGATAAAACTGTTCCGCCTTTTAGATTTTATAAAGCACCAGTTTGACATATTTAACAGGTGTAGCACTTGCCAATTACAGAATTTCTATGCATAACGTGTCCTCATTGTTTGCATCACACTGTTTCTAGCAATGTTGAGCTATTGATAAAAAGCAAGTTTAACTACGGATATGAAAGTACAGAATAATCACCATCGACTTTAAACACATACAATTAAAGGAACTGCAACATAGTAGAGGAGAAAAAGACTGGCGATATTTTAATGACGTATTAAATAAAGTGAAAGAAATAACTCGATTTAAGCTAGGTACAGCCGTTGACTATAAGTCATTTTCTAAAGACAATCTTCATTTGCAATAGGTGACCAAATTACGTTCCTTCAATGTGCATCATCTATAACCCGGAAACGAACAGAAAAGACAGCAGCTGATGGCACGAGTGTGAGTGTATTTTCAGCGTGTTCCCGAGTAGTGCAGCAGATGGCAGGCGTGTACGCCAAATGTATTTATTTTTTTCTGGACATGGTATGGAGATTTATCCTTGAAGCAACACACATTAAAACACAGGAAATGATCTAAATTTATTAGAATATTAAAAGTAACATTAACAGTATTTATTTTATTTTAAGGTACATGTTCTTGATTGTAAAGTTTGTGAAACGTACCTGGGGAATGGCTCCCAGTGGAATGTTCGAAGTTCGGTTAATATTTATCTGAGTGAATCGATCAATGTCACATTCAAAATTCGCACCTCCCATTTTGGATTGGTGCTCTCAAGACTTGAGGGATGTTGTGCGTACGATATTAATAACACATGCGCTTAGTATTAACATAATGAATAGCAGTACTTTAATGTATGTCATTAGAATATAGTGACGTCACATGTAATGAGCGTATTATACGGGCTGATTCGTTTGAGTATGGAAAATATTAATGTATTATTACGAAGTTATTACAATAGTTTGAGGAATTTCTTACTCATAATATTATGCTTAAAAGATGGGAGTTTCCATACATGGCAAGAATGAAAATCAACAATGCATAATGAGAAATGAAAATCGTAGGTGACTTAAATTTATTTTATTTATTTATTTATTTATTTATTTATTTATTTATTTATGTATGTATTTATTTATTTATTTATTATGGTGTAGTTAAGGGAATAAGGCCTTCTCTTCCACAACACCAGGAATAGAAACAGAGTAATAGAAATAAACAGAAAAAATACACTATATACAAAATAAAGCTACACCAGAAATAAAGAGAGAGAAAAAAACACTATAAACAAAGTAAAGCCACATAAAAATATACACAGGTTGCAGTCACACAAACTTTAAATGAGTGATTAAGTATCATAAGTAATTGTATCCTATCTAATTAACTAACATAAACAAGAAACTTGCAATTTTAATCTAGATTAAAAAAGAGAAAGAAAAAAACACAAATCAATACTTCTAGCAATATCTAAAAAACATTAACTAAGACAAAATTTTCTAATTTAATTTTGAATTGTGATAAAGTCCGGCAGTCCCTGACATCATTAGGTAACGAATTCCAGAGGCGAGGTATTTCTAGTATAGGAAGATGAGTATAAAGACGTTCTATGATGAGGGATAGAAAGAAGTGCTTGATGTCGGTTTCGAAGAGTTGTAAGAAACTGAAAGTGCGATAACAGATAATTCAGAGTAGAATTATACATGATTCTAAACAGAAGAGACAGTGAATGTATTGTTCTTCGTTCCTTTAGACGCACCCATGGAAGTAACTGGAGGGAAGGTGTTATATGGTCAAATTTACGAGTATTGCAGATGAATCGTATGCACACATTATGAACACGTCGTAGTCTCTCAGCTAAGAGTGAACTTACATAAGTTAGCAAGGAATAGCAATAAACAAAATGGGGCAATACAAGCGTCTGAATAAGATTCTTTTTTAGACTAAGTGGTAGAAATTCTTTCATATGGAACAAGGAGTGAAGTTGAGAAAAAAAAAATATTTTTTTTTTTTTGCAAATGTGTGTTGCTTGAGTGTTCCAATTTAGATCGCTATCCATAAAAAAAAGCCAAGATTTTTAACAGTTCCAACCGGCAAAAAAATTTACTTATTTCCAATCGAATTCTTATGAAAGTAACGTGGAATTCAGTAACAAATATCACTGACTGTACCAATGTTGCCAGTAACCAACTTTCTGTTTAAAATAGCAAGGCAACGTTTAATTAAATCCCAGTTACATTTCTGAATCCGAAAACTTGATAATTCGTTTTCTCTGTCAAGAGCTTATTACGCACAAGCAGAGCTTGGTTGACATTCCCGAACCCCGAGGACAAATTATATGTTACTTTCATGGAAATGACAGCAGTTCGTTGCGAATTTCATGGTAATAAGGTACACAAAATATATTATAGAAAATACAGTCTCATGATGTATGTATGTGTATGTGTGTATTTATTTACACTGCAAGAGGGCAAGCTCCCGGTGGCAGTGGTATATACAATATTAACAATACACAGTTAAAATGATAAGCTATACACAATAAAATTTACAATACATAATACAATTTACAACACATATACAATTTTATACACAATACAATAAGAATACACAATACAATTTAACACAATAATAATAAAACATAAAATAAAACACCTAATTTTACAACACAACCTACATAATTATGTATAGGTCCTACATAAGTTTCAATAGTCTTTCACTTTACTCTCATCTCATTCCCTGTAGTGGCACTATGACGCATTTCACTGACACTTTAGCACACATTTCACTGACACTCTGTAACACATTTCACTGACACTATAGAATACATTTCATTGACGCTATAAATTATCACTGATCGGAACTGTTCACTGCACTGTAAAACCATAACTTCACTGACTCACCTCGCTTCACTGATACAACAGTTCAAATAAGTCAAATAATTGCATTCTTATGCATACTTATAAACAGAACTACATTTAAACTAAATATTTCTAGTCTAAGGCCCTCTTACACGCTATTTTTAAATAATTTACAATTCAAACCAAGGAAGTAAACTCGTCAGGCTAGACAAATATATGTCACCTTAAAAAATTAAATGTTGAATGTCACCTTAATTTTAATTTACACTTTATACACAACTCTTTAAATTATTCTTGAATCTCCTTAAGGAAGGACAGCCCTCAAAGACCGCTGCAGGTAGGTCATTCCAATCATTTATAGTTCTATTTAAAAATGAGAATTTACCTACATCCGTTTTCTGTTTCCTACATTTGATTTTAAAATCACGATCGTTCCTACCATAGTACGTTGGCTTTTCTAACCGAGCCGTTATGTCTACCCATGATGAAAATATACTCGTATTACTTTAAGACTTCCAAAAGCAGTTAACATTGGATGTATTTGGACCTATTTTCTGAACTGATTTTAAAATCTTGTACAACTCCAATGATGATGTATTTGCTGCAAAGAAGTATCCGAGCCGTATCTGATGCCAAAGGAGGTCCTACGAAATAATGAAATTTGAATAAAAATGCGAAGAGTGGTTATTTATCAATCTTTCTTGAAATAAAATTGTTATTTATTTAAATTTAAATTTACAGAATAAAGAATATAATTACAAAGAAGAGAAATAGAAATAAAATAATACAATCAACAGTAATCTCACTAGAGGTTTTGATTTTATCGATAAATATGCGAGTGGAAAACGAGCAGATTTATCTAGAGAAAATCAAAACTCGAGTGGGATTTAATTGACTATTGCACGATTAGAAGAAAGTATATAAAGATTAGAAGTAACGAAGTACTCCAATACAATAAAATATTAATTGACTTACGAAAACACTGAACTGCCTTCAAATTTATTATTGTGCCATTGTATCCCGCTAGTTGGCAATAGTGTATTATGATTAGCTGTTTTCTGTTTATCAGTTGTGCCAACTACAGAATCTTCATTGAACTCTGTGGAGGTTACTAGTCAAGAAGACTTTGTTGATTCAGTTTCATTTTTATTAAAACAGATGCATTCCACTTCAATCATCCACATCCCAGTAATAATCATCACTTGACAGATGATTTTCAATAAATCTTAGCATTAAACAATCTCTGATACATGACTATCCATAATATCATATAGCAGAAGCTATAACATAACCTAAATAATATAAACAAGTATTATAAATGTTATAATTAGGAATGATGAAAAAAGAAAAGTTTTAATTAAGGATGATGAAATAAAAAATAAACATGAATAATTTTAAAATGAACAATTATTGAAAGTACAATTTTCAAATGTTATTGTTTTAGTGGTTAGTGGTTCAGTTGATGTTATATTGGACGTGTGAGTAAAAGTGTAACTCGTTGATGTACATGGTGTATTCCTCGACTTATTTAGGATTTCCGAATGGTGCTCTACATTTATTTGTAAATAGGATTTCAGGGAAGATGCATAGCTATGACCAGTGATCTTTATTAATTCTTGTTCTTGAATGCCAATGCGAGTCATATTTGAAAGTGCTATGTATCGACTGGAGTGGTTTGTAATTTTCTGTTTTTTGACGTCCAGACCAGTGCAGTTTGAAATGCTGGCAAACAAAGAAACAAATGTTAGGGTAGTGATAAATATAAACAAATGCTAGAGACGCGATAAAATTAAACAAATTCTAGGGACGCAATAAAATTGTGCGATAAGCGGCGATGATTGGTTGAAAGACGTCCTTTAGTACCGTTTTATTGGTCAAAAGTACTGTGACGTAGTAAAAGTGTAATAGTCAATATAAAAAAGGAGATACAGTAGTATTAACAAAATTTTAGACCGAATGAGCAGCGCTTGTGTTCGGTCGCAGTTTAGATATAATATTAGTAGGCCTACAGTATAAGAGAATATACAAAATAAAATAAAATAGAAAATAGCATTACAATTACAGTTACAGAAATTATAAAATACAATATATTAATATAAGAGAAATATTGAAAAAAAAAGGAAATAAAATTGAAATTACAGCGGCAATGGAATTATATAACATAATATTAACATAGAGAAGAATAATATCGCACGTGAAAAGTAGGACAATTTATATATATATATATATATATATATATATATATATTTCAAAATTATAGAATACAAATATAATATAGGTAGATTAATTCATACACATAGGCTATAAATTTATTTAATCAAATTAAAGATATTAACACGTTTGTAATTTTCTTGTTATATGTTAGTGGGTTCCATGTTAGAAGTTCTGGGTGTAATTTAGCTAAAGCATTGTACAACCGAGGGCCAAAATTAATGCTATGCTTTAGACCAGCAGATGTGAGACATTTAGGTTCTACTAATGTTGAATTAATATTTCGTCTTGTGTCATAATTGTGTGTCTGTAATATAAACTTATTACGATTTTTATGATACAATTTTAACAGCGTATACTTATAAATTTGTTCAATATTAAATACATTAAATTCACAATAAATTAATTTAGTTGGATAATCGAAACGTTTCTTCAAACAAATTTTAATTGTTCGTTTTTGTAGTAAATTTAACGGGCTAATGTTAATTTTTGTACTTCCACTCCAAACAATAATGCCATATTGAATGTTAGACTGAAAAATGGACAAATAAACATTTCGTAGAACTCTCATGGGTAAGTAGCATCGAAGATTAACGAATTTATAAATTGTTTTACGAAGCCTCTTACAAAGATAAGTAATGTGATGAGGCCATTTTATATTCTGATCAATAATGATACCCAGATATTTGACATACGTGGTGGCTTCTTTCAATGGTGGACATTTACAACTTTTGGGAACTAAACAATTTTCACTGTGTATATAAATTATTAGTCTACATTCATCGCTAATTTTTTAATTTTGAACACTGGCAGGTGTTAACGAAAATGGATGTAGTTATATATTTAAAGAAATAAAGTTGGAATTAAGCCATTTTTAACAATATTAGCACCTATGTTATGATTTGTAATTTTACTTAATACTGTATAAAAGTAAAATATTTCATGTGAATTTCTAATATAAACAGCATAAATAACGATTACAGGGTTGAAATGACGAAGGAATAACTATAGTAAAGTAAAGTAAAAGTGTGGGTAATTATAATAAATTGGCCAGGTATACAGGATGTCCAATTTATCTTGTGCACCTATTATAACTTTTTTGTTTCAATAGGTATTGGAAGTTTTGTTTTTGAGCGTTATGTTAGAATGACGGGATAACATGAGTATAGAGATTTGGTGCATGTAACTACATTATAGTACAAAATATACGTAACGTCATCAATTTTTCAAATACCACTACATACTTTAATCATGTTACATTGATTACACACATTAAGACGAGTTAAAAAATGTATCACAATGTCACCTTCCTAATCAATAACAACAAAACGAAACAAAAACGTATTTTCTATGTAATAATGTTATGCTTTGAGAGTCACAGAAGATGTTCGAAATGGTTGCCGTTCACATTAATCCACATTCGAAGGCGTTCCACGAAAGACCGTATGACTGCCCGGCATGTTGCTGGCTGAATGGACACAGAAGCCCGTCGAATGCGTTGCTGCGTGTCGTCTCGTTGTTGTCAGAATGTTCTGGTACACACTGTCCTTTAGAGAAGAAGTTGAGTGGCGACAGGTTCGGAGAACGTGCAGGCCACTGTATGTGGATTGTGGCGTTGAGAGTTGTTGTAACTTCTTTACATATTAAGAAAGTAAACACACAACACACGACGTGTACGAACGTCAGTGGCCTTTCGTTTTGTGTAATTTAACGCACAAGATGAATGGGGCACGACAACAAACGGCACATTTTGATGGCATTCGTCTTGCATTTTGTTGTTGTTGAACCTCAATAACATTCTCCACTTTCCAATAACATTTCAGTACCCACTTACGTTCATCTTACAATAATTACACCGCCATGTTTGTTTATAAACAGATGAACATGTTTCCAAGCCTTCCACTGTGTTCTGAATAATAAACCGCAAAAACCGTAGTTGTACCTCATTTCTTTGCTATGAAATAGTATTTCAAAGAGTGTATACATCAATTCATATGTATATATGTTCAGTACATACTTACAGTATATCCACTTAGCCTACATATGTAGCTTATGTTTATGTATGAATAAATTGGAGTCACAGCTCAAGAGCTGATTTTTTACATTGTTGAAACTCCCTTCCATGTATTGCGTAGCTGCCTTTATAAACCAGAGTGTGAAAATAATTGTTTTTATTCTTCGGGATTTGAAGCATTATTGTATTAGAAATACAATTTCAAGAATAAAAGGCAATCGCTGCTAGTCTGCTACGTATACATACTTCAGACTATTCTGAAATATTGATTGATCGGAACAATGTGCACTGAATAAAGAAATCTCTCTCATTTGAACAGGAACAAGAGTCGTTATTTTCCGATCGATATTGTTACAAAATTAATTCCTTTCAACCGTTTACTACAGCAGCTGAATAGACTCGTAATTAAAAGAAAATTGTCCAGCAGCAAGCAAATAATGCGTCCATTATATCCGACGATAAACAGTTGCTATTGCCGAATGTGTTGACAAATGAAAACGAACAACTACGAGTAGATCATCAAAATAATAACCTCTTTGTCGACAATTTTATATTTCTGTCCGCAATTTACTCAGAGAACAATAATGGTCCACCAAACGTGGCATGTGTTTAGAAGGATACTAAGCTTCATAACATAAGAGCGCAGATAATGTTTTAATAATATAATTACTTACTTACTTACAAATGGCTTTTAAGGAACCCGAAGGTTCATTGCCGCCCTCACATAAGCCCGCCATCGGTCCCTATCCTGAGCAAGATTAATCCAGTCTCTATCATCATACCCCACCTCCCTCAAATCCATTTTAATATTATCCTCCCATCTACGTCTCGGCCTCCCTAAAGGTCTTTTTCCCTCCGGTCTCCCAACTAACACTCTATATGCATTTCTGGATTCGCCCATACGTGCTACATGCCCTGCCCATCTCAAACGTCTGGATTTAATGTTCCTAATTATGTCAGGTGAAGAATACAATGCGTGCAGTTCTGTGTTGTGTAACTTTCTCCATTCTCCTGTAACTTCATCCCGCTTAGCCCCAAATATTTTCCTAAGCACCTTATTCTCAAACACCCTTAACCTATGTTCCTCTCTCAGAGTGAGAGTCCAAGTTTCACAACCATACAGAAGAACCGGTAATATAACTGTTTTATAAATTCTAACTTTCAGATTTTTGGACAGCAGACTGGATGATAAGAGCTTCTCAACCGAATAATAACACGCATTTCCCATATTTATTCTGCGTTTAATATCCTCCCGAGTGTCATTTATATTTGTTACTGTTGCTCCAAGATATTTGAATTTTTCCACCTCTTCGAAGGATAAATCTCCAATTTTTATATTTCCATTTCGTACAATATTCTGGTCACGAGACATAATCATATACTTTGTCTTTTCGGGATTTACTTCCAAACCGATAATAATAATATAATTAGCAATAATAATATTATGCTGTAGACATAGAAAGCAGTAAAATATTAGTGGCTAAACCTGGAATCAGCGTTGCCAACCCTGGGGCTTGACTGGATCGCACAATTGGCTCCAAATTATCGTAATACAGTGAAACTTCCCTTAACGAACACATCCCAATAGCGGACTCCTCTCAATAGCGGACATTTTAAAATTCCCGTGCAAAATAACATTGGCCCTTATGATAAAATTCTTCCAAATAACGGACATTCTCAATAACGGACGTAGACACTGAAATGTATCACCCAACAACAATTAAAACTTACAAATAACGGACAGGGTGAAAGAAAATAAGAAAAAGACGGTTGTAAATTAAACGGAATTGTAAGGGAATTCTTTGCAACAATCATTATCGTGCATTTGAACGTTCTTGTACTTTATTGAAGGTAAGCAGCACAGTTGTTAGTTGTGATACTGTACGTGAGCAGTCCGTACTTTCTTAGTTTGTCAAGTTGAGTGTTCGGAAGTACAGTCACATTAGAAATGTCACGAAAACGTAAACGTTTGTCACTAAAAGAGAAAGTGGATATTGTAACGCATAGTGAGAAGGAGAAATTAAGTGTTCGTGAGCTGGCCACAAAGTTTAATGTCGGAAAAACTGAGATTAGTGAAATTTTGAAAAACAAGGATATTATTTTAAAATCATACACTGAGAATGCTTTCTAGATTACTTTGTGTAAGATGAAGTGGTACCACAGTCTACTATATACAGTCGCGAAGCTTGAGGTGTTTTTTTGCAAATCTCGTGATAAAGCGCTCCAAGCGGTTAGCAACTAGAAACAATAGACTGTCCATGGTCGACTTTGGACTGTGTCGTATTTCCATCGAGTGATAGCTCGTTGCGTATTTCACATTGATGCTTGTGAAATGTTCGTTATTGGTTGTAATGAAAATGTTAATGGCTAAAATATAATAATTGGAATAATAATATGGGACAAGGAGGAGACGTTTGTAGTGCTATAAATTGTAGCAACAGTAAGAGAAAGAGGCCAGAGTTATCCTTTGTCCGATTTCCGAAAGATTCAGAAAGGTTCCTGGGTTTCCACAAGAATGCTGTGCAGAAACAAAACTCTTAATTTTGAAGTTCTTTGTGACTGTTAGAATATATTATATCCTTAAATTTCACAATGAAATGTTTCAGTCTAACCGAAAGGACATTAGATACCGGTTAAAGTTCTGTCACTTAGGCTGCTAAATTTCCAGAGAAATGAAGGTTAGGTCTACTTTTTCTTCAGAGCATACATTTTTAATTGTACCTATTAATTTTGTTATTATTTTTATGTGTTATTTTACTAAAGACGTAGAAAAATTAAGTTTGATTTAATGAAATTTATTGATCACGTTTTATTTTCAATTCTGGTGGAAATATTATTGCTTAGGCCTACTTTTTCTTCAAAGGATATGTTTTTAATTATAGCTGTTAATTTTGTTGTTATTTTTATTTGTTGCTTTACTAGAGACGTAGAAAAAGTCTGTTACAATAAAATTTATTGATCACGTTTTATTTCCAATTCTGGTGTGATTATTATTGCTTAACCTCATCCCACTTTGTTAACTACGTAAGCCTACACTACAAGTACCGGTACACGTAAGTTACTCCATTAATTCATATTTCCATTATTATTATTGTTGTAAAGGAAAATGCAAATAAATATTTATTGGTTTCATAGTTAATCTTGAACGAGTGAAGCCATTATAGTAAATTTCAGTTCGTTTTGCATAAAAAAATTATATTACCTTATTTCTTTCAGGTATCTTCGAGTTTATGGTGGAATTTAATATACTTCATTAAAATAATAAATTAACTTTATGCATTTAATATTTCAATAATGGAAGGAAGGTGTTAATTTTTCCAAAAGAACACGACAACGAAAGTGTAACATATTTTGTCCTCTGCTAGGAGAGAGATCTACGATGATGAGGCGATAGTAGTGATCCTAGTGGTGGGCAACTACCCATGTTTGCATTTTTACTACATATTGAGCTTCGCGACTGTATATAGTAGACTGTGGTGTTACAGTGACTGATGTTTATTTCATTTACAAAACATTTAGTGGTACGATTTCTGTCTGGGTGAACACTGTAAACAATGTCACTGTCTACTGTACTGTACTGTATTGTAAAATATGGTGTTGAATATGTATGAGAAATTTTTAATGTACTGTATATATACTAACGATTTTCTAAATAACGGACTCTTCTTAATAACGGACATTTAATTTTTCCCTGGCGATGTCTGCTATTGGGAAGTTTCACTGTATCAATAAAAATTAATTACGAAATTTATGAAGATTTTATGTGACGGAAATAATCTAATATTTCGAGATGCTTTTTTACGTAAAGAAGTGTATACTAAACACAATTCATGTATTCGTTCAATGTTGCGCAGACGGACCATAATGCACCAAAATTACGCTATCGAAATCCGTTCTGTGGGACAACCCAAGTTGAGGATTCTCGATCACATTTATCGGAAACTGGACGGCCTTGATGTCTCGACGTATTGTGCTCTACGCGATTGGATTTTAACTTTTCAGGTCAACTTCAGCCATGTATGACGACACTCAATCACAAAAAAAAAAAAATCTGTCCAATCATCTACTCACTCTGATGTCCAAATGAACAACACAACAGCAAACCGCAAAGAACGATAACGGATTAATGGAATTAACCTGTCCCATAAAACCTCTTTCACGTCACGGAAGCCAACAGAGATGTTTCAATTTTAAATTAATCATTCAATTGCAGGCAGATTGTTCACAAAACAGTGATTACCGTCTCTACTGAAACTATGACGTTTAAGTTGATGAAATAAAAGCTTATCGAATTGACAATAGTTGGATAAAATAACTCTTTAATTATTACTCTTATTGATTATTCAAATATATGGGCTATATTTAACCCTATCTGGCACTAGCAACACTAACAGCAACAGCAGTAGTAACACTAACACCAACAGCAGTAGTAAGAGTAAGAGTAACGTAGTATTAAGAATAACAAAAGCAGTAACGTTAACAACAGTAATAACAATAATAACAGTAATACAGGGACATCATTTTATTTTTACTAACATTTTTTAATATTAACCTGGCTATACCTTTAGAGAACCGGAAACACAGTTTCCTGCCCCCTTCCAAAACTGCAGTTCGATGATACTGGCGTAAAACACAAACAAATCACTCTACTAGGTATAGGAGGGAAGAAAAGTAGTTCATCCATTTACGTTAACTAGGAAATATCGCGATTTTGAGTTCGATAATTTTCATTAGGTTTTTGTTTAATTAAATTATAGTACTATATTAAGAATAAGTGTATTTACTCGCGAACTGAGTTATCCATGTGGACGTATTCATTATGCAGTGTATATTATACTGTCTATAGCACATTAGCGTACAATATACGGAATGAAGTTAAATTGATCATAATATGGATATTTAAACACATTTTTTAAAATGGTGGCCGTTCATTTCGATACAGGCTTCAGTTCTTTTGTGCATATTATCGCACTATAGACTATTGCATCTAATTCCAATTGCAGAGTCCACTGCAAGAATGATGGATGTCATTTGGAATACATTTTTCAGGAGAGGAAATTGAAAGTTTGAAATGCTTAGTGCTCAAAGCTTAACTGTGATTTTCCGATTATTACTGGAAAATAACTATCAGTGTTAATGCCATGTAACTCTCTATGTACATTCTATATGTCTTAAGCTATGCATTGACAGTCTTGGTTCATTTTCGACAATAAAGTGATATTAATCATTCTTGCAGTGGACTCTTCAATTGCTAATTTCGTCCTTCGTACTAGTAACTCATGTTGACATAATTCTGTACTTACTGTATAAAAGAGTACCTTACGTACTGTAAATTCAATCTTCTCTTCTACCCGACCCGCACACATAAAATTACTCAGACATGCTATCTACTGTCCGTCCAAGTGGTTATGTCGCAGGATCGTAGGAAGGCGGGAAATCACGTGACAGTTAATTACTTAACGAGGCCCTTTTTTAAGTTATTTTAAACAGTTGTATAATATTACATAAACGTCCAATTCCTAAAAGAAATTAATGTTTTCAGAAAAGAGCTAAGACAGTCCAGCTTTTACAGAAGGGCGAGCAGAAGCAGGTGGGGGAAATCGGGATGCGACGTAGGCAAACGGACAGTACCTGTGCGAAAATGTGAGTCAATATAGAAAGCTCTTTCGTCACTGGAAAACGCGAACATATTTCTGGAACGTACTATACTCACTAACTCAGTGCTGCTTACTATCTGCGGTCTTGGCTCTGTGTGGAGTTGGAACTTCCTTAGTAGAAGGGGTGGGAGTGAAGTACATTCAAAAACTCAGGTACAATAAAAATTGAAGTAAAAATAAAATGATGTCCCTGTAGCAATATTAATAAAAACAAAAATATTTACAGTAACAGCAATATTAAGAGTAACAGTAATGACAATATTAACAATAACAGAAATATTCAGAGCATAGATGGGCATCGTACCTCACTTGAGAATTTGTGCCTCACTGATCTTCACAGAGCTTATCGCTCTGAGTGACATCATCTTTACAGACCCCGTTCCTCCCTCACGTAGCTCCTAGGCGTGGGCAGGTTCTACATCAGTTTCATAAGCAATATCAGTGGATGGTATAATGGCATTATCAAAGCAGTGTGTACGCGTTAGAAAACAATTATTTCATGAGAAATGGGAGGAAGAGTTTTTTGCTATTTACAAGGGGAGAACATACGATGTATTTTATGCTCGAAAATTTTATTAGGCATTAATAAATTTGATATACAACGACATTACTCCTTATGTCTTAAAGACATGCTGAATTAGAAGGTAAGACAAATTAAATGTTATTTTTCGTACTATTCCGAAGAAAATTTATGATCTTAACATTTGCATAGTATACTAAATACGACATTATACCTTAAACACGCTGCATTAAAAGGTACGAGGATTAAATGTTGTTTCTACGAATTATTTCCAAAAGAAATTCATAAAAAATATATATAAAATGTGCGTAGAAAACGAAATATGATTTTCTGACATTATTTTATGTCGAGAACGTGAAAATCTATCAAGTAATCTTGATAAACGCCAGAATATTCAAGGAAATAAACTTAGACAAAGTGATGGAATATTATTGGCTAGTTACGCAATTTCTCGCCTGTGATTTAAATCAATTCAATGATGGAGGTTTATGATTAAAGCTGCCGAATTAATTTGCCAAATTGAATAAAAGTTTTCGAGTCTCTCACGTCAACCCAGCGCTTTCCTAATAATTCGCCACTGACCGCCTTAGCGATTACGATAAGGTGACGCAGGTCACAGCAGTTTATATTTCCCATCCTACTCTGCAGTCTCCTCTCCTATTAAACCAATTATTTCAAGTCGAGTGCCTCACGTAACCGAAAATTGTGCCCATGTATGTATGGTTTAGAGTAACAGCAATATCAACAGTAACAGTAATAGCAATATTAACAATAACAGAAATATTTATAGTAACAGCAATATTAACAGTAACAGTAATAGCAATATTAAGAATAACAGAAATATTTAGAGTAGCAGCAATATTAACAGTAACAGTAATAGCAATATTAACAATAAAAGAAATAGAGTAACAGCAATATTAACAGTAACAGTAATAGCAATATTAACAATAACAAAAATATTTAGAGTAACAGCAATATTAACAGTAACAATAATAGCAATATTAACAATGAAATAAATATTTAGACTAATAGCAATATTAACAGTTACAGTAATAGCAATATTAACAATAACAAATATTTAGAGTCACAGCAATATTAACAGCAACAGTAATAACAATATTAACAATAACATAAATATGTAGAGTAACAGCAATATTAACAGTAACAGTAATAGCAATATTAACAATGACAAATATTTAGAGTAACAGCAATATTAACAGTAACAGTAATAGCAATATTAATAATAACAAATATTTAGAGTAACAGCAATATTAACAGTAACAGTAATAGCAATATTAACAATAACATAAATATGTAGAGTAACAGCAATATTAACAGTAACAGTAATAGCAATATTAACAATAACATAAATATGTAGAGTAACATCAATATTAACAGTAACAGTAATAGCAATATTAACAATGACAAATATTTAGAGTAACAGCAATATTAACAGTAACAGTAATAGCAATATTAATAATAACAAATATTTAGAGTAACAGCAATATTAACAGTAACAGTAATAGCAATATTAACAATAACATAGATATGTAGAGTAACAGCAATATTAACAGTAACAGTAATAGCAATATTAACAATAACAAAAATATTTAGAGTAACATCAATATTAACAGTACAGTAATGGAAATATCAACAATAACAGAAATATTTAGAGAACAGCAATATCAACAGTAACAGTAATAGCAATATTAACAATAAATAAATATTTAGAGTAACAGCAATATTAACAGTAACAGTAATTGCAACATTAACAATAACAATTATATATGCTTGTAAATTGAATTAATTTGTTTACTATTTATTGTACGTGTTTGTATAATTTGGCTGATGAATTGCATATGCTTTAAAATGATTAGTAGTATGTTTAGCTTAACTGATAATTTTTGTATATGCTGTAAATAGAATAGCAGTATGTATACGTCAACAAACTGATGAAATATTTATGATTATAAATTGAAGTAATACTAGTTGATATGAATTTTACATTTTTGTATAACTTAACGAATGTATGCTTGTAAATTGAATTAATCTGTTTATTGTGTATTGTATACGTTTATAGAGTTTGGCTGATGAATTGCATATGTTTTAAATTCAATAGTAATCTGTATAGCTCAACTGATGAATTGTATGTGCTGTAAATAGAATAGTAGTCTGTATAGATCAACAAACTGATGAATTATTTATGATTATTAATTGAAGTAATACTAGTTGATATGAATTTTACATTTTTGTATAGCTTAACGAAGGTATGCTTGTAAACTGAATTAATCTGTTTATTGTGTATTGTGTATGTTTATAGAGTTTGGCTGATGAATTGCATATGCTTTAAATTGAATAGTAATCTGTATAACTCAACTGATGAATTGTTTATGCTTGTAGTTCGAAGCAATTTTCATGACATATATTATCAATTTTTGTATATCTCAACTGATTAAAATGTTTATGCTTTTAAATCGAATTAATTTACTTGTAAGGTATTATATTTTATAGCTCTATTGATGAATAATGGTTTTGGATTGTAAATTTAATAATCTGATTGCTAAGTACTGTATATTTTTAGTAGAGCACCAATGTAGCTCAGTCGGCAGACTCGCTGGCCAGGTGATCCGGAGCTGCGATCGGGCTCGGTTTGGATCTCCCGTTTAGTCTGACGGGTTGGTTTCTTCCGAGGTTTTTCCAGTCTGGAACTGATGTCGTGTGGTCTATGGCGAGTCCTTAGCCTCATTTCTCTTCATCCCCGTTTGATATTATTACATGGTTGGGCTTTTTCCGAGGTTTTCCCCAAAGATAAGGCAAATGCCAGGTAATATGTTGGCGAATCCTCGGCCTCACCTCATGTCACTACAACTCGCCAAAAAATGGTAAAATATTGAAATTCAAATTGTAAAAAATTATAAAAATTTTAACTGTAATCTTGTAACATTTTGACTTGTCTCCTATCTTAAATCTTCATTGCTAATGTAAGATCTATGGAATACAAAAAATGAAATGAAATGAAATGAAATGAAATGAAATGAAACAGAAATATTTAGAGTAACAGCAATATTTACAGCAACAGTAATAGCAATATTAACAAATACAGAAATATTTAGAGTAACAGCAATATTAACAGTAACAGTAATAGCAATATTAATAAAAACAAAAATATTTAGAGTAATATCAATATTAACAGTAACAACAATAGTAGTAATAACAGCAAAATAAGTAACAGCAAGAAGAGTAATATATAAACATTTCATTCATTCATTCATTCATTCATTCATTCATTCATTCATTCATTCATTCATTCATTTTATTCCATAGATCTTACATGAGCAATGAAGCTTTAAGATGTGGAACATGTCAACATTTAGAATATTACAATTACAATTTTTACAAATTTTTATAGTTTTAAAATTTAGTAATTTTCTACAATTTTTACAATTTTGTACAATTTTTTTATATTTTGGCGAGATGTAGTGAGATGAGATGAGGTCCGAGGATTCGCCAAAATATTACCCTGCATTTGCCTTTTCGGTGGGGGAAACCTCGGAAAAACCCAACCAGGTAATCAAATCAAAGAGGGTAATCAAATCAAAGGGGTTGATGCCAATGACTCGCCATAGACCATCCGGCTTCAGTCCCACGGCTGGGGAAAACCTCCGAAGAAACCAAAGTGCAAAGGGGGATCCAACCCAAGCCCGAACGCAGCTCCGGATCAGCAGCCCAGCGAGTCTGCCGACTGAGCTACATCGATGGCTCTACTAAAAGTATACAATACATAGCCAATCAGATTATTACATTTACAAACGCAAACGATCATTCATAAGTTGAGCTATATTATAATACAAAACAATTTAATTAAATTTAAGGCATAAACAATTCCACCAGTTGTGATATACAGAAATTGATAATACATTTCATGCAAACTACTTCAAATTACAAACACAAACAATTTATCAGTAGAGCTATATAGATTACTATTCAATTTAAAGCATATACAATTCATCGGCCAAAACTATACAAATATATACAATACAAAGTAGCATACTTTCATTAAGCTATACAAATTTGTGCAATTAATATCAAGTAGATTAATTCAATTTATAATCATAAACAATTCATCAGTTGAGCTATACATATTACCATTCAATTTACAGTAGGTCTATATACAATTCATCAGTAGAGCTACACATACTAGTAATCATTTTAAGAACATATACAATTCATCAGCCAAACTATACAAACATATACAATGAAATTAGTAGAATTTGTGAGAGTAACAATAGTAACACTAAATCGTCATTATGATCATCAAGAGCAGCAGGAGCACTATATTATTATATATTATTATTTCACTAATATACATTTTTAAGGAGATAAAAAGTTATTAACAAAAATAAAAGCACTCTCAAGTTATAATGATTGTAGCTTCATGATGCATGCTCTTGCAATACCTGGATTGCTCAAGGAATGGATAATAAATGAATCAATCAATCAATCAACCATTCAATCAATGAGAAGGGAGGAGGTAATATCAATTGAAAGGTACATGATGATAATCAAGCCTTGCAACGATTCTTTGAATTCCTGGATGGCCCAATATTATCTTTTATGATCCAGAGCCGTACACCCGAGAAAAACTCCGACATTCTTAAACCGAACATTGGACTACTCCGCGAGACGGAAGAGCTTCGCATACTGTCTATAGTGCCAGGCGTTCTGTAGCAATATATCATTTCTATTTTTCGTAACCGGTTGTGCACGACTCTACTGCAAACAGTATCAATGCCTGACGTGTCATTAGACAAGAAGGACGGTTCATGTGTAACTAAAGGACGAAGTTTTCATATCGTCATAGATTATAAAACGTTGCTGATTTTCGCTTATTTCATCCTAGTGTGTTGAAAGCATCACAACTGCATTTTCTGCCTTTTGTCTTTAAAAGGCTTGTACAAGTGCTGAAGCATTTTGCCTTTGTGATACGAGAAGTGACGATAATTTGGTGATGAAATTGATGATTCCAGGATTTTTCAGCGGAATTACAAAAAAAAAAAAAAAAATGGTCTTCCCCATACATTTGACATCAACCAGTCTGTCATTAAAAAAGTTAACAGCTGAAACCTATAACCCGATTAGTATTACAGTGTGGACGTTTGTTATTAAGCAAAGTTTTCCTGCCGTGCACAAACCTGTCAACACGTGAGTCACATATCGACAGAATTTTATAGACAGTTGAAAGCTGTGCGCAGATATAAAATCATGCGAGAAACAGTACCGGTTCTGTTTTATTTAAACATCATTTGACCTACAGAGATTATTCAGAGTCCCTCCCCTCTATAAGGCTCAAGGTTCTTTCACGTACCACGAGATTCAGGGCTTCAGTTACTTTTTGAAGTAAGACATGCTAAGGGAGTTATAAAACTTTAAAATCTACTAACCTCTGTAAGATTTTAACCCTGGAACTCCTTATACAATATCTTCACATTAATTTTGTTATTTTTTTTTCGATAAGTTGTGCTATATGGGCCTAATATTATTTACACTCACTTCTTTATTCTTAAAAATTTCAGTCATGTAATATATCAGTGGATTACAAAGTATTTTGACGAACGTTTTCTCCTCTTTCAGGTTACAGTAGTGAAACATTAACATATATTAAACATTGTTTAGCCTAAATTAAAGTTATAATGTTCATAATAAAGTTAAAATAACCAACTTAAAATTAAATTTGCACTAGTATAATATTGCCTATAGGTGTTATAATAAAGTGAATGTGATTTTGAGAAAGATCTTTAGTTTAAATATTATTATAAACCATGAAATTATAAAACAATAGTGTAGGCCTATATATAATTACTGACAACATTTTAATCATGTAAATCTGTATTCTAATATTACTTACTTACTTACAAATGGCTTTTAAGGAACCCGAAGGTTCATTGCCGCCCTCACATAAGCCCGCCATCGGTTCCTACCCTGTGCAAGATTAATCCAGTCTCTATCATCACACCCCACCTCCCTCGAATCCATTTTAATATTATCCTCCCATCTACGTCTCGGCCTCCCTACAGGTCTTTTTCCCTCCGGTCTCCCAACTAGCACTCTATATGCATTTCTGGATTCGCCCATACGTGCCACATGCCCTGCCCATCTCAAACGTCTGGATTTTAAGTCCCTACTTATGTTAGGTGAAGAATACAATGCGTGCAGTTCTGTGTTGTGTAACTTTCTCCATTCTCCTTTAGCTTCATCCCGCTTGGCCCCAAATATTTTCCTAAGCACCTTATTCTCAAACACCCTTAACCTATGTTCCTCTCTCAGAGTGAGAGTCCAAGTTTCACAACCATACAGAAGAACAGGTAATGTAACTGTTTTATAAATTCTAACTTTCAGATTTTTGGACAGCAGACAGGATGATAAGAGCTTCTGAACCGAATAATAACACGCATTTCCCATATTTATTCTGCGTTTAATTTCCTCTCGAGTATCATTCATATTTGTTACTGTTGCTCCAAGGTATTTGAATTTTTCCACCTCTTCGAAGGATAAATCTCCAATTTTTATATTTCCATTTCGTACAATATTCTAGTCACGAGACATAATCATATACTTCGTCTTTTCGGGATTTACTTCCAAACCGATCGCTTTACTTGCTTCAAGTAAAATTTCCGTGTTTTCCCTAATCGTTTGTGTATTTTCTCCTAACATATTCACATCATCTGCATAGACAAGAAGCTGATGTAACCCGTTCAATTCCAAACGCTGCCTGTTATCCTGAACTTTCCTAATGACATATTCTAGAGCAAAGTTAAAATCTGTATTGTAATATATCGTGTTCAATTGGAATGATTTTTATTTATTTTCCTTATGTGAAATTTGAATTGTTTAATTTCAAATGCAGTGATTTGTTTCGTATAATGTACAGGATGGACCGCTCGAATGTACCTAATTTCAATTGTATGTCACTGGTGACCGGTTGAATATAGAACCTTACGGTAACGTTTATATCAAAGTAAAACTCAACAAGTTTCGAATCCCATCTGTAGATGGTGCGCAGACACGGTTTATTTTCGTAGATTGTATCGAGTGTCATAATGGCGACACCGCAGATGAAAGCGCAAACTGTGTTGCGGTTTGCGGAGTTTAAATCAATTCAGGCGCTGACATGGGAAAGGTAGTAACTGCCAAAACAAAATTTTTCAGGGGAAGCAAAAAACAAATTTATGAACACTTTCTCACTTACATTATTACAGAAACTGCTTTAAATGAAAGGCATACACCAATGTTTGTGTTACATATGAAATTTGAAAAGTCTGGCACAGATTTATCTGTGAAATCCTATTTTATGAAAATACAACACTGAAATCACTCCTTAGCCAAACTGAGAATTAACGTTATTGATACATTATGCACAAATTTTTCGGTAAAATGCATGATACTTTTCATCGAGGAAGTCTAACATAGATAACAAGTCTCTCATTTTGGTATCAGGGACGACTGGTCTTCTTTCAAGGCGTTGCAAGTACTGCAATTTAGTGATTGACGTTAATGACTGTCTTTTCTTAAAAATCCTGTGCTCTGTCCACATTTCAAGGTCATTAAATGACTGTCTTGTTTTTATTAGAGGAAAATCAGCTCTTGAGAGTCTAATCCAGTTGAGGGTGCTAATTTTTATAGGAGTTGTATTCAAAAACTTGTCACATTCTGCAGAAAAGTCGACGAAATCCTCATCCTTCATCATTATTACATTATTAGGCCTTACCTCTTCTGAAACCATGGTCTTTCATTTTTTTTTCTCTTTTCTCTATGATGCCAAATTCCCTATCACATGGCATGTAGGAATGTTCTGAAACCAGGAATTTTAAGTCCACTGAATCAAAATGTTTCCTGGCAATAATGTAAATCAGGACCATTAGAATCACCCGATTCTTATTCTGCCCTGCACAGTTATCAGCCCATATTTGTCTATACACGCTCTGATGTTGTAAAAGGAGTTACTACCTTCTCCGCGCCAACAGCTGTGCACATACAACTTACAACATCTAGTGACTACGTTTCCAACTTCGTTTCATTACATACGGACATACTACCTTGTCTGTGCCATTGGCATGGCCATTTACTACTTTCTCAATGAAAAACCTAAAAATTCGAATTTTTGGCAGTTACGACCTTTCCCATGTCAATGCCTCAATTGCTAGAGTTCAAAGGCAGTATCGGCGAATGTTTGACCGTGATGCTCCAACTGCTAAAATCATTAAGAAGTGGCACGATACATTTTTAGCTACAGGATCGGTGTTGAAGAAGCATGGTGGTGGTCGTAGAACATCCGAGCGCATGAGCGAAGACAACGGAAGTCATTAAGAAGAGCTTCGCGAGAACTTCAAATACCAAAATCAACATTGCAACGAATTGTCCACTGTCAGTGGGCGGCGTCGGCGAGTGGTGACTCACAGAGACATCCGGATTCTGTCCGCAGATCATGGTGTGTTGCGGTTTGTCACAGCAGCAGTTCATTGGACCGTTTTCCTTCGCCGACATGCTGGAGCAGTTCTTCTTTTCACAAATTGAACACCTGCAGCCTAACATCCAGCGAGATGGCGCTCCTCCACACTGGTTCAATGACGTTCGTACGACTTTAGACAACGTGTTCCCTGGCCGTTGGATTTGTAGAGTAGGACTGATCGCTTGGCCCCAGAGATCTCCGGATTTAACGCCGCTCGATTTCTTTCTCTGGGGCTACGTAATAGATAACGTTTATACCATCCCAGTGAGAGACCTTCGTGATCTTCGAGAGTGCATCATAGAGGCTATTGAGAGCATTCCAGAAAACATGCTCCAACGTGCTTGGCAAGAAATCGTTCATGCCTCGATATCGTCACAGTGACAGCTGGAGCTCACGTAGAGATACGGTGATGTGCATATCGAAACTTGTTGAGTTTTCCTTTCATATAAACGTTACTGTAGGTTTCTATCTTCAACCGTTTACCAGTCACATACAATTGAAATTAGGTACATTCGAGCGGTCCACCCTGTATATTAATTAACACTGCCTTTTACGTATGCATGGTTTTCATTACTACACGAGCAGTTATTTGTAATATTTCAACAGTGAAACCTGCCTTTGCGGTCACTTCATTTAAACGGCCACCTGGCCAAAAGGCCAATTTTCTCTGGAACCAATTGAATTTGCCATAAGATCAATACAAATTGTCTCTTTATTTAGCGGCCACCTCATGCTTCGGCCAGTGGCCGGGGTCTATTTGGATTGGAACCTGACTATAACAGTCACTGTCCAACACAAAATCTTTTCACGGATACTGTCTGACCTATTTTTTCGATGGTTAGAGGACAGAGAGCAATATCACGAGGACAATAGCTAAGTGTACAACAGTACACCCTCCATATCTTGGGGTTAGTTGGTTACTGTTTTATGACTCTTTTGTCACTTTCCACTCCGACCCTGCACAGCTATAAATTATTACTCGTTTTTAAAGGATTGAAACACGGACTTCTTCTATCGAAAATGTCACAGTATGTTTTAGGTCAGTAGTTAATCACTCGAATTTTTTTATTTTTTTCTCCACTTTCCATCTTTTTTCTATTTGGACCAGCTTTTACGAATTTTTCTTCTTTTTATTCAGTTGATTCGGAGGAACTGTGACGTTAGTTTGAGAGAGAAATCATGTCTAACAATAAATCTGGAGTGGTATTAAGTTTAGAGGTAAAAGGTAAAAAAAGGTAAAGGTATCCCCGTAACATGCCATGTAGGCACTTGGGGGGCATGGAGGTAGAGCCCCATGCTTTCCATGACCTCGGCACTAGAATGAGGTGGTGTGGTCGGCAAGAGGTAAGACGAAAAATGATTGAAGGAAGTGAGAAGGGAACATCTGCGAGAAGAATTGCAGAAATATTAAAATGTGGAAGGACACAAATACACGGTATAATTAATATGAAATATTAAAAGAATGGTAGCCAAAAAAGAAGAGAGAATCTGTGTTTAGAAATGTGAATGATTTCGTTTACGAATGGTTCAAGTGTGCGAGGGCGAAGAAATTGAGTTTTGAAAAGGCTAGTTGCAAGAATGGAAGAGGCTGACATTAATATGCACGATTGTTGAACGCGCACAGTACTAAAAAGTCAGTGAAATTCAGTACTTTCATGCTGATTCATAAAAAACCGCAGCCTTAATCAAGCGGCCACCTGATAAAACGGCCATTTTACAAGGCATCTTCAGATGGCCGCTTTAGACAGGTTTCACTGTACTTATTAAGTAGGCAACTCTGAAGTGAACTTTCAATCTTACCAGCCGTTTGTTGTAACGACGACTAAACACACTATCGTGCAAAAACACATATAAATATGCATTTTAAGTAATCAATTCGCCACTGATCAGAAGGATGACTTTTTTTTATAACTTTTGTGCAAGACTTTCTCAATACTGATGAAAATATCACAAACATCCTAATAGAGTAGATGTTTTGAAAAGAACGATAGGAACAATGAATTTGAACCTAGCTCACAAAGTAAGAATTCAATAAGTTCTTAGTTGTATTGATCACGATAATTTAATGTTGCAGTAATATGCATGGAGCAACATAACTTTACACGGTACATTCCCTCTACACAAGTGCGGTGATTTGTGTACTATTCGTGATATGTCACACTTTGGTGTTACGCAATTAAGATGCGATGTCTTCAGCCGGTATAATTTATTTCTATGTCGTTTTGAATTTCGGAGATTTTAAAATTAATGTGTTTCCTGATTGAAACAAGTTCCGAGATAGTATCTAAGGAACTGTTGCTGTTCTGTATTAAGTTGTAGTCTTATCAAGCCAACGGCCTGCTGTGCGTGTGTAGGCAAGCGCATATGCATGTCCAAGGATTTACACGACACACGCTGGAAACGAAAACTTGACTTAATGGTCGCTAGATTTAGAAACGAAATGAATTGAAAAGAAATTTACGTATTTTATGAAAGTAAGAATTTATGAACTAATATAGAGAAAGGTCTTCTTCTTCTTCTTCTTCTTCTTCTCTACCAATTCAAGAGTCAGACACATTCGTCTGTTCTGGATTCACAGTTTCTTCTTCCAAAATCTCTTCGGTCGTCCCACGTCCCTTGTCCCTGTTGCTTTGGATCGAAACACTATTTTGAATAGTCTTTTGTCAGGCATTCTGTTCATGTTCCGACACCAACGCTCGCGATATTCCTTTATTTTGTCATTAATGCCATAAATCTGTAGTTCTTTCAGTATGTCTTCTTTCTGCATTTGATCTAATCTTGTGCATCCTTTTGTTTTTCTTAAAAAAGCCATTTCAGCACTTTGTACTGATGCAATATATTTTGATTTCAGTAAGGCTCTTGATGTAGTCCCACTTTCTATTCTTTTTTCTAAATTAGATAATATAGTACTATCGGTAAGCTACGTAAGCTGGTTTGAAAATTATTTACACGATAGATAATCTAGTGTACGAATTTCGAATACTCTCTCTGATGAATTCAATATTATATGTGGTGTGCCACAGGGCTCAACTTTAGGATCTTTTCTATTTTTAATCTTCATTGACGACATTTGCAAAATAATAAGTTCTGACTTTATATAATTCGCTGATGATCTTAAAATTTTTCGAAAAATCAATAGTGCTGCCGACTGTCAATTTCTTCAGGATGACATTAATTCAATTACCAATTGGTCAGGTAATAACGGGATGATGATTAATGAATCCAAAACTTACGTAATATCATTTTCAAGGAAAACCTCTGCACTAAAATATAACTACCATCTAAAAAATGTATTAATTAACAGAAAAGATTGTATTAGAGACCTCGGTGTATTAAATTACAATAAATTAGGCCTATATTTTCACAACCACATTGATTATATTTATAATAATTAATAATGAATTTTTTATTTAATCTGGCAGAGCTAAGGCCAGTAGGCCTTCTCTTCCGCCCAGCCTGACTCTAATTCTAATTGAATACAATTGCTTACATAGTTAATACATTAATATCTAGACCATAAAACAGCATGCAAGTAAATAATGAAAGTTGCAATAAGAATGTTAGGAATAATTCGGTCAATTACTTATTCTTTTTCAACACCTGACTCTCTTTTAATACTATACTATACATTAGTGAGATCGAAACTCGAATATGCATCTGTAGTTTGGAACTCTATTACTAGTTCTGATTCGGCAAAACTGGAAAATATTCAAAGGAAATTTATTTCATTATGTTCGTACAGATTCCTGCCTAATAACTCTGAGTATAACTATGATAAAAAATGCGAGCACTTTAAATGTCGAAGCCTGTGTGCCAGACGTCATGATCTCGATTACTTATTCTTATGTAAGGTCCTTAAAGGTGACATTAATTGTCAATCTTTCTTAAACAGTGTCAGCCTTCGTATTCCTATGAAGGACATGAGACATCACAAACTCTTCTATATTAGAAATTCTAAATCTTCCTCGCCGGTTTCCAGATGTATTAAATATGCTAACTCACATGTAGGCGATTTCGATCCATTCAATGTATAGAAGTATAAGGAGCTTCATTTATTTTTATTTCTCTATTTTCAATAATTATATTTAATAATTTTCTAGGTTTATTTCCATATATTTTTACTAGAACAAGTCATATAGTATTAACCTTATCTATAGCATTACCACTTTGAGTAAGTTTTACATTATTTGGTTGAATTAATAATACTTAGAATATGGCAATGTCTTTGCTATTATTGATTGCATTATTTTCTACACATATTGTTAATACTTTTGTATGAATCAACTCCTTTCCATAAAATATTATAGTATTAATTCTTGTAAATTAATCATTGTAATCTATGTTATTTATTTTGTTGTTATCTCTATTATGAAATGTGTACCATAGTTTTTCATGTTATTGCATTATTTGTATCACTGTGCTGGACTTTTATTGGCCTATGGCTGTTGTCAAATAAATAAATAAATAACTAAATAAATAAATAAATAATAAAATAAGTAAGTAAATAAATAAATAAATGAATGAATGAATGAATAAATGAATGAATGAATAAATGAATGAATAAATGAATGAATGAATGAATAAATGAATGAATAAATGAATGAATGAATGAATAAATAAATAAATAAATGAATGAATGAATGAATAAATAAATAAATGAATAAATGAATAAATAAGTAAGTAAGTAAATAAATAAATAAATAAATAAGTAAATAAATAAGTAAATAAATAAATAAGTAAATAAATAAATAAATAAGTAAGTATAAGTAAATAAATATGTAAGTAAATAAATAAATAAATAAGTAATTAAGTAAATAAGTAAGTAAATAAGTAAGTAAATAAGTAAGTAAATAATTAAGTAATTAAGTAAGTAAATACGTAAGTAAATAAGTAAGTAAGTAAATAAGTAAGTAAATAAGTAAATAAATAAATAACTAAATAAATAAATAAATAACTAAATAAATAAATAAATCAATAAATTAATTAATAAATCAATAAATGAATGAATAAATAAATAAATAAGTAAATAAATATGTAAATAAGTAAGTAAATAAATATGTAAATAAGTAAGTAAATAAGTATGTAAGTAACTAAGTAAGTAAATAAGTTAATAAGTAAGTAAATAAGTAAGTAAGTAAATACGTAAGTAAGTAAATAATAGGTAAATAAATAAGTAAGTAAATAAGTAAGTAAATAAATAAGTAAGTAAATAAGTAAGTAAGTAAAAAAGTAATTAAGTAAATAAGTAAATAATAAATAAATATGTAAGTAAACAAATAAATAAATTATTATTATATTATTATTATTATTATTATTATTATTATTATTATTATTACTATTATTAAATAACCGTGAAAAAACCGTAATTCACCAAGCGGTACGCTAGGGTTTTAGTATTGTTATACGGTATGCTACTTATCTACACTACTTATTTTTTACACAGATAATGGTGAAATATAGGCCTATACCTACAGTCTTTTAAAGATAAAGTTTAGTAAGTCTATAAATTGTCTGTAGCAACAAGGTTTTTTGATCACTTCATATAGTGGAGTCCTGTATTCGGTATTGCAGTCCAGAAGATGTGCCTTTATTTGAAATCTCTTGGCTTCAATAATAGGACAGTCAAACAGAAGGTGAAGGTCTTCACGGCAGGAGCATGTAGAGTCGATGTCTGCTGAAATGTTGAATCTGTCGAAGTAAGTTCCAAATTTCCCATGTCCAGAAAGAAACTGCGTTGTTACGATAGTAGGTTTGAAGTGATGGCTTTTGAATCGGTCGTGGATTGTTGGGAAGTAGATGTCTCTTCTTAATGATCCGTTGTGCATGTCGTCCATCTAGTATTCCAGTTTTGATGAGTCTTTTGTCGTATTTTTCGCACTTTATTAAGAATACTCTTCAATTGAATCCATGTTTCTGAACCATGGTATATTAATTATATTCAAAAGTATTAAAATTAATCGGGTTTTATAATACACTGACGTGGCAAAATTTTCCTTTGTTAACCGCACAATAGTAGACTTGAACAGCTTTCCTGCGGCAATCTTTCTGGATTGTCCTCTCAAAATAAATACTTTTAAGGACAGGTTGAGAAGATGGACTATAAATTTAATTGTAAGTGCAGCGTAATTATCTAAATTGTGTCACGTAATTAGGTTGATATGCTATTAAGTAGAAATGTAATTAATTAAGGTGACTTGTAATTACTTAAAGGGTTATGTACAGCTTACAGCAGTAAAAGTTTTGAAAATATTCAACATTTTTTCCTCCATTACTTGTACTCGTACAATAATGAAAATTGGCAAGTGTAAAACATTGTCCTTCCGCTATATATATATATATATATATATATATATATATATATATATATATATACAGGGTGTTTCAAAAATACGGGGCATAATTTCAGGTATGTATTTCCCACATGTAGACAATCAAAATAGTTCATTACAACATGTGTCCGGAAATGCTTCATTTCCGAGTTATGGCCTTCACAACATTGAAATTCACCGGAACGTTTTTCTTTCCGCAGGTCGTTGTCATTACAGAAGATGTTCAAAATGTCCACCTCCTGCTTGAATACAGACCTCACATCGATGTCTCATTGACCTGCGAACACGATCCCAAACTCCAGGAGTATTGCGTATGTCCTCAGAACATGCCACAATTCGATTCCGAAGGGATTCCAAATCAGGCACCGGAGACGAATAAACCAATGATTTTAAATGGCCCCACAAGTAGAAATCGAGAGGGTTCAGATCAGGTGAGCGTGGA